>NC_071271.1:24050074-24252574 GCF_023375685.1 Ictalurus furcatus
TAGGAGAAAGTGCACGATATGATTTCTTTTGACAGCTAAAATGCATGCTTCAATCAAACTGGAATTTGGAGAGAGCTGTGAAAATATTTTGCGGGGCTGCTTTGAGTCAGAGCAGCGAAATGTAACGCACCTGCTGGTTGTGTCTGGCATCGTGCCCCGATCTGAGACGCTTCCCAGACTAATATTATACACAGTCTTTTTCCCCACCGGCTCTGTCGATACACGTTTTCTCTCACCGGGTTCCTGTGATAAAGAGTCGCGGCGGATTTCCAAAAGGAGTCGAGCTCGAAACTGTAGCTGTTCAGTAGGAAATATCTTTTAAAATAAAATAAAAACTATAAGGCGAAATGTACGGAAAACAACGCATGCACCTAGTTGAGCTGTGAATAAAGAGGTCCAGTTGTTATTACATTTTTGTACGGAACACACACAGAAAGCGTGATAGAGAGAGAGAGAGAGCGAGAGATAGAGAGAGAGTGCGATAGAGAGAGAGCGAGAGACAGAGTGAGTGAGAGAGAGAGGGGGAGAGAGAGACAGAGTGAGAGTGTGACAGAGAGTGAGAGAGTGTGATAGAGAGAGTGCGATAGAGAGTGAGTGAGAGAGAGAGAGAGAGGGAGAGAGAGAGTGAGTGAGATAGAGAGAGAGTGAGAGCTTGATAGAGAGTGAGTGCGATAGAGAGAGAGAAAGAGCGTGATAGAGAGAGAGTGTGAGAGAGAGAGTGAGAGAGAGATAGAGAGAGGGAGAGAGAGAGATAGAGAGAGCATGGTAGAGAGTGTGAGAGAGAGAGTGTGTGTGTGAGAGAGAGAGTGCGATAGAGAGAGAGATAGAGAGAGCATGGTAGAGACAGAGTGTGAGAGAGAGATAGAGAGAGAGCATGGTAGAGAGAGAGTGAGAGAGAGAGTATGAGTGAGTATGTGAGAGAGAGATAGAGAGAGAGCATGGTAGAGAGAGAGTGAGAGAGAGAGGGAGAGGGGGAGACAGTGAGAGAGAGAGCGACAGAGAGAGAGAGAGTGAGAGAGAGAGAGTGACAGAGAGAGAGAGGGAGTGAGAGAGAGAGTGACAGAGAGAGGGAGAGAGAGTGAGAGGGTGAGGGAGAGTGACAGAGAGAGAGAGAGTGAGAGGGAGAGTGACAGAGTGACAGAGAGTGAGAGAGAGAGGGAGGGAGAGAGAGGGAGAGTGACAGAGTGACAGAGAGTGAGAGAGAGAGGGAGAGAGAGATAGAGTGAGAGAGTGAGAGAGAGAGTGAGAGGGAGAGGGTGAGAGAGATAGAGTGAGAGAGAGTGAGAGGGAGAGAGAGAGAGACAGAGTGAGAGAGAGAGGGAGAGAGAGAGTGAGGGGGAGAGGGAGAGAGAGAGAGATAGAGTGAGAGAGTGAGAGAGAGAGACAGAGAGTGAGTGAGAGAGAGTGAGAGGGAGAGAGAGATAGAGTGAGAGAGTGAGAGAGAGAGAGACATGTGGAATGTGCATTCTTCGGCATGCAGTAGGTGGCCTGCTCTCTCCTCTGTGTTTGCGTACATTAATTCTTGGAGCTGTCAGCTATTTGTCATTGGCTGCAGTAAATAGATGAGGACAGACTTGGCACAGGCTCGGCTCTGCACTCAGACTGGTCAAATTCATGGCTATGTTCTGGGACGCTGGCAAAGCCCTCTCGATTATGCGCTCTTGGAGAGCTTTCTGATCCATTTTTACTCAGCCAGCACTCTTCTGAATCACTCGGTGGGTTCGTTTGTCTAAACCTGCCAGTATGACATTGACTGAGAGGATTATGGATGTTATGGATGAGTGGGCCTGAGGTATTCAATAAGAAAAGGAAACACGTTTGAGCCAGAGACAGAATTTACATATACAAAGTGAGAAATACAACCAGGTGGCACAAAACTACAGTCTTTAGTAACATCTCGTGCAATCAAATTCATATTACGGAGCCACATACAGTCGCTGTGCAATCACAACGTTCACTTGCTACTAGTTTCAGTTACACTGCACAGTATTAGCCTTGCGCTATTACATTATAGTATATTAGCCTAGCATAACACACAGCTAGGTAGATAGCTAGATGCTAATGGCAGATGCCACCTGCTGGAACGCTGCATTAGTTGTTGTTGTTTAGGGCTGCAACGAACGATTATTTTCATAATCGATTAGTCGGCCGATTATTTATTTCGATTAATCGATTAATCGGATGGGGGCGGGGCAAACTTTCAGCACCATTTTTTCATTTATTTAAAATAAAATCCACAAACTGAGTGTTTCAAATATAAACTTCAGACTAAAACTTTACACAACTGTTTGTCCAATTATATAAGTGTGAAAAGAACCCAACACACACACACACACACACACACACACACACAGACACACACACACACACCAGAATATATATTATTAATTTAGGACTGAAGTTTAATTCAGTTCTTTGCGTCTATAAAAAAGTAATACGTAAATACTTATATATAATATTAATGCAGTACTTTTTATGGATGCACAAAAAGCACTGAATTCTACAGTCCTAACAATCCCTGGTTGATTGATAGAACCTGTCATTCCCCAGGGATTGGTACAAATACCAGGTTCAATTACATTTTATTGTTGGTGTGACATTTAATTTGACTCTCTGAATTATCTTTTGTTTATTTCATCCATCAATGCGACACTTGAACTTGTCTACCACGCATAGGTTTTTTGCAAATTATCATTTCATTTGTAAATAAATCCATCAATGAACGATCGTCAGCTCGGCTAACGTGATATTTGCGAATGCACGCGAATGACCAAATTGATTCATTTTAAAACATCTCATTTGAATATGTTTTGATACATTTAACAAAAAAAAAAATATTTGAACATATTTAAAACTTCCCTACAGACCCTCTGCAATTATACCACTGACCACTAGGGGTCCGCGGAAACGCTGCACTAGACAGTAGAGTACAAGGTGCATAGTGTAAGTGTATAGCACGTCATTTGGGACACAACTTTAGTATTTACTCTCCGATGCGTGTTTTCAGAACAGAAGTAACGTAATGAGTAAACGTACCCCGAGCAGACCAACTAATCCATAATGAGATTCGTTGACAAGATTTTCATTTTATCGGTTAGTTGTTGCAGCTCTATTGTTGTTGATGTTGTTGTTGTTTACTTTTTATTGTTCCCCTTAGGGGAAACTAGTTTTGTAGCAAAAGGTAACAGACATACAGACTGGCTATATATAGCTAGTCTAACCAGAAGGCTAGATAACCTTAGCAAAGTGCTGTGTTCAAGTAGCTAACAAGTTTAGCTAATGGTAATAAATAAGAATAGTATTTTATACTGAACGCTATGTCAAGCAAAAAGAACTCAAATAAAAAGCTAGAGCCGGTTTCAGTTTTGAAAATAGCTTAACTGTGTGGCCAGAGCTATTTTCAGCTGGGAGCAAATACACACTCGACAGAAATATTGACCATTAAAACACACATTTTTTCATAATCATAGTTTCATTATTCAAAGTTATTTCCACTGTTTCTGAAAATGCTTTGTTTGGGATTTCATTCTTGTTGAGAAATGAACTCTTTGAACTATTCTGATTTTAAAACTAGTTCTATCATCTTTGAGTTCTTTTACTTCTTGTGTTAGTATATATATGTATACTCACTCATTGTATGGCCAAAAGTATGTGGACACCTGACCATCACTCTCGTGTACGTGTTGAACATTCAGTTCCAGATTTAATCCCTTATTGCTGTTATCCTCAATTCCTCTGCGAAGGCTTTCCACTGGATTTTGGGGCGTGGCTGTGGGGATTTGTGATCATCCAGCTACAAGCGCATTAGTGAGATCGGGCGCTGATGTTGAGTGAGGAGGCCTGGGGTGCGGTCGGCGTTCTAGTTCATCCCAAAAGTGTTCAGTAGGGTTGAGGTCAGGGCTCTGTGTGGGACACTCGAGTTCTTCAACTCCAGTCTTGGCAAACCATGTCTTCATAGAGCTCGCTCTGTGCATTGTCATGCTGGAACAGGTTTCCAGCGAAGGGAAATTGTACTGCATACAAAGACGTTCTATACAATAGCGTACCCAACACTGGTAAGAAAGTTATTCTGGATCAGGATAAGCTTTCCTTACAGCAGACATAGAACTGATCACAGATAAGTAGTAGGCAGTGAATGTGTTCTCTAAATGGCTTGTGAAATGTGAAAAACAAGTCTTCTTCAAATGATCTGTCACACAGAATCAATTGGTGGTGACTACCTGCTCCAGTGATCACCACAAGCACAGAACGTACCTTGTTTGTCACGAGCTTAAAGCCAATAAATGCAGTCATGTGTGATGCTTTTAGAGAGTGTGTGTGCGCAAACACATTAAAAGCGCCTGAGAGGAAAAACACGGCCCTCGCCTGCTGCTTGGTGCCAGGCTGCACGTGCAGCAGGAAAGAATATAGACTGGTTCATGTATCGCAGGCCGCTAAATACGCCACGCTGAATCATGCTCTTTGTCTGGTTCTACCACGAGTGGTATGTGCCAGTCAGGGAATGAGGGAGGGGGATGTGTTTAACTTGGTGCTATGCCCATTTGTACCTTATTCATATACCTACATAGTCTCTTTCTTTCTTTCTGTCTGTCTTTCTTTCTTTCTATACGCACAGCTGACTGCTCAACAAGCTTTTTTTCCAAGGACACACACTATTTAATAGTGTTAGAGTACTCCTGGATTCACAAATGTGACTTGTAAGTCATTCTTGGTATACTGAGGTCTGATTCTACAGTTGAGCTCAATTTGCTAATGTTAGTGATGAGCACAATGTAAGGTGAATATATATATATATTTTTTTGTACCAGTGTTAAACAGATAAATTCTCGCTGATGATTTATTTCCTAAATTGAGACTAATACTGAAATTCCCACTCATGCCAGTCTGGGACAGATGCGCGTTTGCTTACTCGCCGGTTAGCTAGCTAACTCGAATGTTAGCTAAATGAATGTTTAGCTCTGGGTATGGTGCTGTACAGTATTCGAGAAGTTTAGCTGCTGTTAAATAAAACACTGAGAATGTGAGAGTTTAAAAGGAGACTTTGACACAGAAATCCTAAAAATGTATGATTAGTAGCTTACTAGCTTGCCTTTAGTAGCTAGCTTGATTACTAGCTACAGTTAGCTAGCTGGCTAATTAAGTTGGCTAGTGATATTAGGCTTTTAGCTTTGTATATTCATAGATCTTGGTATTTTTTAATGAGGGAAAAAATGTTTTAGGCATTTCATTGGCTTCAAACCATAAAATGATTTATTCTACACATGTGTATGGTTTAAATTGATTTTGTTTTGAATATGAGTGAGTTAAATTTGACCTCAGCCAGTGTTTGTGTGTTAAAACTGCTTTTTCGTGACATATGCACTTTGCTCGGAATGTTTTTTTTTTTTTTCCTGTGTTGTGGACTGAATAAATCTTTTCATTTCTTCTTCTCATATTTTTTTTATTTGATTTTTTTAAAAAATTTCTTTACTGATAAGATGTGTCTGGTGATAAACACAGGCGTGCTCCTGCTGGATTAATGAATGCCATTGTTTTGGAGTCAGCGGTTTGAGGTTTTCCTGTGTGGCTTATTCTGATGCGTGAAAGCTCATCTAGCTGTGAAAACCTGCTCTACCGCCTCGCGAGGCGAGGCAGGGGGCGCAGGTTAACCTGGTTTACTTCTTACTCAGCCTAAAACTGCCACACTGCTCTGCGTTTACCTTCTCTCATTCTCTGTCGTCAGCTAACACACTCCTCCTGAATAAACTTGGCACCTGCATGGGGCTTAACAGCGGCAGGTTTGTTCTTCAGACGAGGGTGGCGTCTCGGCTCGCGCTGTTTTTCTTTACCCTCCCGTGCATCATCCCCCCTCCCCCCCCAACCCCCCCCCCACCTTCTCCACACTGTCAGCTCACGAGCATTCCTCTGGTATTTATATTTCCCTCCCTCGACTCGCCGTGCTCACACAGACCTCGGATTCAGTTCGGCCTGAAGGGACGGCCCCTGTGTGTCCCACGTCCTCGTTGGCTCCTGCGTAGTCACGTGGCTGAAAAAAAGGAGGCGTTCCTGGTGCTCCTCCCGGATTCTGTCGAGATTTTCGGTCTCGTTTCTCACACGTGCAAGGCACTTGGCGGACACACTTGTGCAACCGGTGTTTTTATTTGTGGTGTTTGCTTTACAAGGAGAACAGCCAGATTTGGGCAGAGCTTGCCGTAACCATGTTCAGGATGCTGCCCGAGGCTGACAGCAGCGAGTGTTTGGGTAGTATGACCCCAGAGACGCAGGACATCTACCTGAGGTTGGACCACCACCGGCGACGTTCGGGGTACAGGCTGGGCCGAATCATCGCCCGCCAACAGCTGCTCAAGAGGATAGCTGCAGGTAATTAGGACCAGGTGGAGGTAGTGTTTGGGTCAAAGTCCATGTGTGTTGTTCTAGAGCATGTTTACACTGTGTTTTGAAACAACGTAGGTGGCTGGAAAACAAGAATTGACTTGGATTTTGAACATCTGATCTGGGTTTGAGAACTTTTAAAGTACACATTCAAATCACTAATTAAAATGCAGTCTTCTGTCATGTCTAAGTGTTGAGTTACACTTGAGATGATTGCACAGGTCATGAAGTAAGCAGGCTTGGGAGTTTCTCAGAATGTTGACACCTCAGGCTGTTGCTTGCAGGACAGTAGTAGAGAACCTGAGCAAACACCGCTTGACCTCTCAGGTCCGCCCGTGGGCTTGCATTCAATTCTTTTATATTTAACAGCTTATAAACTGTCATTTAATTTCTTTGTCACCAGTTCTCCTTTGAGTTAATTTCGAACTGTAGAGGAAAAAAAAAGACCTTCGGAAAGTGTTGAGTAGCCTGACGTGCGTGCGTTATCAGTTACACTGTTGGTTGTTCTTTCAACTGGAGGCGTCGTATGGAATCTCGAGACCCAGGCATGTGGGTCTCAAACACACACACACACACAAACACATTCTGGGTATCTTGATTATCTCTGATAGGACACAGGAGGACATGTGTGGTCTTGTAATTAGGGGTTTTTCACATGAGAGTATCAAAGTAGTCTGGTCTGAGATCAACTCAAGCAATTTAGATCGGACGTGCTGGAGATATGTCGTTTTCTGAAGAGAATCGTTTCACAACACGAACCTGTGGATGTCCTCGAGAATTCTTATGTTCCAGATTTTCCAGTTAGCACTTTATCTTGTTTTCCTACTCAGACTTTGGACCGGTGTTCATTTGTATAGGTATTTACAAGGATGAGCTATTACTGTTTAATTATATATAGTGTATGTGGTGTAGCGTGTAGGTGATTGTGTGCCCTGCGATGGATTGGAACCCCGTCCAGTGTGTGTGTGTCCCGCCTTGTGCCCCATGCTCCCTGGGATAGGCTCCGGGTTCCCCACGACCCTGTAGGATAAGCGGTATAGAAAATGGATGGATGGATGGATGGATGGATGTGGTGTAACTCTGAGAACTTTCCACACCTGATGCCAGAAAACAAAAAATGACGCATTATTCTGAATCAATATAGTATTATGAAATCATGATGTTTGTTCCAATCACATTGCCATCTAATGCCTAGTGCACATCAACATGAATCGACGTTTTAAACCACTCCAAAAGTGTCCCTTCCGCAATGTGAAATGGTTGAAACTGGGTGTACGACCTATGACCTTTATATCGTTTCCATACTCACTCATTTAGTTTGTTCTGGCAACGTGAAACGTTAAACACGCTTTCTTGCACGTCGCAGCGTTGCCTATATACTCTACAAAGCAGTCGAAGATATATACTATACTATACAGAAGCGTCAGACCGTGTCGGTGTGCGCCGTGCTGTCAGTCATTTCAGTCGCGTAAGAAAAAACAAAAAACGAAACTACACCTCGTTACGAATAGATGAAACGGTTTAATATCTAAGACGACGCCAATCCGACGTCAAGGCGATGTGTACTGCGACTTATTAAAGCCTTTAATAAGTCAAATCACATTTCAGACATTTTATTACTAATGATCAACGAGAGTCATAAAAAATAATGCGAGGGTAAAAAAACCAAAGCAAACTTGAAACAAACAAACAAACAAACAAACAAACAACCCCAAACAAAAACAAACCAATTATGATTTATATATATATGATTTATTTATATATATATATATATATATATATATATATATATAAAAACACACCGTAACTCCGCCCCTAACCTTAACCTTAACCTGTTTGTCTTTTCAATCAATTTGAGTCAACACATTGTTAGAAATTGGCTTATGATTAAGGCTAAATTCCGATATAAAATCAACGTAATACTTATTCAAACAATCATGAATACGTATAATAAGAAAGTAATAAATCACGAAAGAGCGTACTGTTATAGAAAAATAATCGAATGTAGTGGTGTGATCCGGCCGGATCCGAGTTACCACCTGAAGTTGATTATTTTCCTACATTTACTAACAATTACAATTTTTAAAAAAAATAAATAACGCAACACATTATATATTTTATAGCCATTTATAACTACTAACATAGTGGAATGTAACAGGAAGAAGTTCCTGTCATCACTTACTTACGGAACAGCTATAAACCTTTCTCTCTCTCTCTTTCTCTCTCTCTCTCTCTCTCTCTCTCGAAGTTAATGAATTAAAAACAACGAAGGTCGTCATGTTACCAAGAAACCAGGAAGCGTAAACTCCTCTGCCGTGAAGGCGTGGAAAAATACGTACAGCTTTCCATCTGACACTGGAGACTCCTTCCAAAAATGTACACCGTTTCCATGCACAAAACTTCACCATAACAATGATTATACACAGGTTTTTAATCTGTGTCTGTGGAACGTCCATCGTACGTTCATCAGACGTCCATCATCATCACGTGGAAAGTCCCTGCGTAGCCTGTCACTATAGAAACGATCATGTATTACAGCAAGCGCGTTAATATAACCCCGTGATTGGAAGCAGGAACTAGTGTCAGAGCTGCTCTTATAGATATCTGTAAATGCAATAAATAGCTGTTACTCTTCAGTCCGGTGACGTCTTTGTCGGTATAAAAGGTTCCACGCGCATACGGCGCGTCTGAGCGGCTGTAAATCATCTTCATTGCCACATGACTCAGAGTGTGAGGGTTCAGTGTTGCGCTGGAGCATGAGGAAAGTAAAAAGGTCAGTGCTGTGACCCTGATCACACGTTTTCGCATTCCATCCGGTGTGGCGTGTTGACAGAGAGAGCAGCGAGAGAGAGCAGCGAGCGCAGCGAGAGCGCACGGCTCCGCTCAGAGTCACTCACCCGTACCTGAGTCTGAGCCGCCACACACACTCACACACTCCCACACTCGCACTCAGAGCGGCATGGCTTCCATTACAGAGGCGAGAAGGCCTTCCTGTGGAGAACAACCCGGGGTATATACATCACACAAAGGCTCCAAGGTTAAAGATCCGTGCTAGATGATTCTGTTGTGCTAATTTTATTGTGCGGCTTTTTCACGTCTCCTTTTCCCCCCCGCACTAATCGCAATCCTTTTCTGCTACGTAAGTGGCAACTGGCGAAAATGTTTAGTCCATGTAGGGTTTAGTGGTTTACAGTTCAAGAATTTCCTTTCACGTGCATTACTCAAAAGACAGCAAGTGCTGCATTACTTCCACGCTTTGGCATCTCTTCCCTTCGATTTCAGTATGCAGCCATCTGCTTGCCAGACAGACAGGATCATCGAGGATATACACATCTGTTACTGCTAATCACTCACACACACACACATACACACACACACTAAAGCGTGTAAAGCACAATAAAGGATACAAGCCAGACAAACAAGTGATATAGTATAGCACACTCACACTCACGCTCACACACTGGCCGCTTAGTGCAGAATCAATGAGCTATTCATGACTTCACGTTGAGGAAATTTCCTGCTGAAAATGTGTTTCTAACTCTCTGCCGAATTCCTGATGGCTTTCTCCATTCACTCACTCACTCACATACACACACGTACTGCTATATTCAGCCCGCTTTTCCATCGCCCCGTGGAAATTCGTTCCGGAGCCAGAAGCTAAACGCAGCAGTCGGATTAAATTGCTTAAGTCTAATGAGTGTGATGAGTCTGAGATTCTCTAAGCCGTGACGCCTCATGACGCTAGTCTCAACGCGAAAGCAAGATTGCGCTCATTCCGACAAGTAGCCGAGTGTGTTCTAGCTCGAGAAACTACAGCGCTGTTGAATTCTCAGTTGATCAGAGGATGTTGATTCATTTGCTGTTGCAGTAGCAATAGAGGGGGATGGGGGGGGTGTAGGCGGAGCAATCACATTCAAAACAGTGTTACTATGAATGCAGACTTTAATGCACTGACGAAGACACGCTATTAGCATCACACACACATATAAATTTTTCCTACATTCTTTTGAATGTCCATGGAATAAAATAAAATATTAGATGCCGTGAGTGTACCTTCTACCTTCATTTACACATTCGAATGACGACGTAATAGGAAGCGATGTGATGACATGAAATTATAAATGACCGTATATGGTCGTGGGCGTCGTTTCGACTCGGGACAGCTGTCATTTGCTGCTGTCGTCATCAACTGTTCGACGCCGTACACAACAGCGCTTCGCTTTCACGTGTCGCTGAGAGCAGGCTAACGGTTGAGAAGCAGGAATTTGGCCAATAGTTGCTTCAAGTCTTTTATAATCGACCGATCGTTGTGCGTGAAGGCGGGAATTACAGAGAGGGGTTAAAGCGATGCGAACACGCGCAGACGTCATGCAGTATTAGACCATAAGCTTACTAGGTGTCAGAAAAACAAAAAAAAGCCATTTATAATCCTGAAAATGGAGTCATTAGGGCCCAAGCACCGCTGGTGCGAAGCCCTATTGGATTTGCTCCATTTTTTTTCCTTCCTCTTCTTCTTCTTCTTCTTCTTCTTCTTTTCCGAAATGAATCGCATTTTAGAGGGCTTGAACATACCCGAAAACTCACGAAACTTTACCAGATGCGTCAGAACTGGTGAAAATTTACCTCTGATAGGGGTTCCAGAATTGACCGTGGCAAAATGCCTCGATAGCGCCACCTACAAAATTTCACCGATGTGCGCCTCGCGCTACGCTTCACCTACATGTAGGAAATTCGGTAAACATGTGTAGGATAGCAATACGTACAAAAACTCCTCTTGAACCCGTGCCCTAAACGCAACAGGAAGTCAGCCATTTCCATTTTGCTCTAAAATTTTTGCTCCGTTCTTTGCCATTTCCAGGCCTCGTACTTTAACGAACTCCTCCTAGAGCTTTCATCAGATCGGCATCGTATTCGGTCAGTCTCATCCGAAGGCATAGACGATGCTAAATTGCGAAGCTTTTGGGTTTTGGCTGCACGGCGTGAGCGTGGCGGTCTCACAAATTCCGATGTTTCGCCATGAAAAAGGAAGTTGTTATAACTCAAACAGAGAATGTCCAATCTGCTCCAGACTTCACATGTTTGATAAAAGTCCCGGCCTGAAGACACCTACATGCCAAGATTCAGTAATAGTCATAGCGCCACCTGCTGGCAACAAGAAATTATGCATTTACAAAAAAAAAACTGAATGCCACCCCCAGTGTGAGCTGCACGCTGTCAAGAAGTAATCCCCCCCTAAAATAAATAAATAAATAAATAAATACATACATAAACCAAGTAAAGTCTCATTATCTAGTGGTAGGAAGAAAAGCATGCCAGATGTAATCAATATCAATATAAATTTGTGGATGAATTTAGAAACACTCTCATCCTGAACACTTTGGTGAACCCATCACTAGAACCTAATGTAAACTCTGAAGTTCAGAGCCTGTGGTCTTGTTTCTAACAACTGAAGTGTTTCGAGACTTGAGTCTAAAAGAGGATGAGTGCTTGAGTTCCTCCTCTCTCTCTCTCTCTCTCTCTTTCTCCTTCACTCAGCGGGCGTCCTTCTTTAACGTGGTTACAGGTTTGCGTATCCGAGTGCCGGCTTTTGAGATCTTCCGACGTGAAGGAGTTCTTGAGCGTGTGAGTCCCATCAGAGACTGAATTCTTTGTCATGTATTATTCATAGAAAGGGGAAGCATGCGAGGGAATCTAGATTTATAATAGACTGTTCGGGATTTTCATCAGATGTTCAAACACGGTCATTTTCGAACTGAAGAAACTGTTCGGCAAAAGTGTTAGAGCAGATCACAGAGCTGTTACACGACTGCAGAAATGGCTGAGAGATTCAGAGTCGTTTATTATAGAAGGGACTCGGAAAGCCAACACACTAAGAAGGAAACTGAAAAGTGGCCACAGTCCAGAGTTTAAGTGTTTTTAGAGTCACTTTGTGTTTCTAGTTTGGGGGGAGGGGGGATCTTTAGCTCTCACCTGGCAACCCTGCTGTTTTATATAGACAAATGATAAGAAACTTTGGGAAATACTAACGAGTCTGATGTCAGAGCTCATGAGAAATCAGTATATTTAACTTGTTTCTTTCCTTTCCTTTCCCCCTACATGGCAGTTTTGCCTGCTTACAGACACCTCCATAATTATTGACACCCTTTATATATATACATACATACATATATGTATATAGGCAACTTTATTATATTCAATACTTAAATTCAAACAAAATCTCATCCTTGAAAGAAAAAATCCTCTATAACGAAAGGCTGTTTGGAAAGAATGCACAAAAGAAATTCTCCTTGAATTATCACATAAACCTCACCAGATGTTACCTCGGAATCGTATTGAGTGGGCACATTTTTGTTAAAACTATACAGCGTGCCCTTAAATCGAAGGTCAGACCGTCACTCGCGTTTTCGTGACGCGTGCTGATCATTTTGGAATAAACTCTACGTCTTTAATTCTTATCTACCCGTAGTTCAGGATTTAACGGCTATACGGTACTGTATCCGATGGCAGATTTGTAGCTGGACGTACAGACCTGCTCAGTAACTCACGTAGCTAATCATTGACATGCGTCAGGATTGTGTGAAAAGGTTTCAGTGTAAGTCAGTGATTAACAGAGCTGTGGGCGTTTGCCATTCCACAGAATAGTGACGTAGTACGTTAAGCCTGAACAATAAAGAGGTCTCAATTAAATACGACTTGCAAAATTGACATTTTTTATGCAAAGGCATCATAAAGAGACAAATCCCAAATGATTCCGGTAAATTCCTGGGATCGGGAATGTCATATTTCATCATCTTCTTCACTTTGTTCATATTATATATATATATATATATATATATATATATATATATATATATATATATATATAGCTTTTCATCAGAAGTAATATAAAAAATTGCACACATTATACAGTAGATTGACAGTTTGGTTACTAACAATTGTTACAAGAATGTAAACAGATGTGCAGGCCACGCCCACAAGCATTAAGCAGTAGGCGTTGCTAAAGACCTATTGTTTGTCATGTTAGTGATAAATAGGCAGTTTTTCTACGTTGTCTTTGCCAATGATTACAATTTTAGATTTATCACAGCAGAACACTTCATACTTTTTATCCATCCGTAGTTGCCTTTAATGTTGTGGAATGTCTGTGAATCAAGTTAGCTCCTGTTCGCACTTACGTTATAGCAGATACGTTTACATTTACAGTTATTCATTTATTCATTTAGCGGACGCTTTGCTCCAAAGCGGCTTACAAACGAGGAAATGCGAGCGAAGCGATATATCAAGCGGAGAACAATACGAGTCGTGCTACCGTGCAAGATTTATAATTGAGTTCTAGAAGAAGCAAAGTGCGCAGAGTCGAGGTGTAAGAGCCAGAGTAAGGTGTATTTATTTTTTTATTTTTTAAAATATTTTTTAGGGGTTGGTTAGGTGTTCATGGAGGAGGTGGGTCGTTAGCTGTTTTTTGAAGATGGTGAGAGATTCTGAGGTCCGGATTGAGGTCGGACGTTCATTCCACCACTGAGGAACAGTTAGCGTGAAGGTTCTGGAAAGAGACCTTGAGCCACGTTGAGTAGGCAGTACTAAGCGTCGGTCGCTAACCGATCGCAGATCGCGTGAGGGAACGTAAGCCTTCAGGAGAGACCTGAGGTAGGAGGGTGCTGATCCAGACAAGGTCTTGAAGGTAAGCATCAAGGCCTTGAATTTGATACGGGCGGATACAGGAAGCCAGTGCAGGGAGATGAAGAGGGGTGTGAGATGGGTTCTTTTGGGCCGGTTGAAGATACGTATAAACAAACTTTCGTCTCAAGACAAAAAAATTGCAGCTCGTGATGTTACTGAAGAACCGGAAAGCGTAAACTCCTCTGTCCTGAAGTAATTGAAGTATTTTAATTAGTGTCAAAATGTAATTTCAGTAATCCAGGCAGTCTCAACCTGGAGTTTCGAGCGATCGAGGGGCCAAGCACTAACGCAATTTTTCGTATATTGACTGTTTTTTGTTGTTGTTATGGCTGTTGGTTGTTATTTTTTTGTAGCAGGAAGTTTAGATGACTGGATTTGTGGTATAACCTCGAATCTTTTCGAAACTACTGTGAAGGATTTTAATCAAGTCATCAGCCCATCAGATTAGTGGTGAAATGCCTCAAAACTCAAGTCCAGGCAAGAGGCAGAGAAACTGGATGGCTACAACTGAATAATGTCCCACGTGTAGATACAGCACTGTGTAAAAGTCTTACGCACATGCAAAGAAATGCTGTAGAGCAAAGATGCCTTCAAAATAAAGAAATGAAATGTTTGTCCATTTAAAAAAAAAAAAAAAAAAAGATACTATAAAGCGCAGTAAACCGTAAAAAAAAAAAAATGAAATGAAACAAAGGCAATATTTGGTGTAACCACCCTTTGCTTTAAAACATAGTAGTCTCAGGTACAATGTGTGCAGTGTTATAAGGAAACGAGCTGTACGTTTTATTGAGCATCTTGTAATAAAATAATAAAAAAAAATTATAATTCAAATAATTCATTATAGGAACAACCCCAACCCCAACCCCCCCCCCCCCTCCCAGTCAGCTTGGGACTAGAACTAGAACAAATCTGCGTATCTGTACTGTAGGTTTCCAGTCTGCTTCTTGTTTGCTTTGTGCATGTGATTTGACTCTTGCGGCGATCTCGGCTGACAGGAGCCCCCTGCTGGTGAAGACGCCGGTCGCTCGTTTCTGAACGGAGAGAAAGACAGGCATTGTGCTCTTGCGCTAACCGCAGAAGTTCAGCTGCTCGGCTTCTAACATGCCTTCCTCAACCGAACGACAACTGTCTGAATGTAGACACGTTCGAATAATAGTCTACTGTGCGACATGTGAACTGTTGTTAAACAGGTCTGTAATAGCAACACACACACACACACACACACACACACACACACACTAGTATGGTTTACATTCACCAGCACAAACAAGTTCTACATGGAAAATCTGATTACAGTCCTGGACGTGTGTGTGTGTGTGTGTGTGTGTGTGTGTGTGTGTTTCTTTATTATAAAGTGGAGGGAATTACAGGATACACAAACAGTACTTACACGACAAGCGGCGATGTGAAGGACTGTTCCGTCGTATCGTTGGCCTCGGGTGAATCGACTTGCATGACATGTAGACATTATTACAGGGCGGGTGAGACTTTTCACACACGCAGACACACCACAAGTGGAATATATACATTACACCCTCATCGCTGCATGAAGCTTAGACAGCTTTGAACATATCAAAAGTAGCTTTTTGTAGCTTCGTCTGGAGTAAAACGAGACTCTTATGACCACACAAACACATTTATACACATCTGTGAGAGAAGATTTGGACGTCAACGCCGGTCATGACTCACCTGATATATAAAAGGAGGAAAACGCTTGGGGGTGTGTTGTTAGCGTATAAAGTTACAGCGTAACCTCTGACTCTTACAAAGCTCCGACACGGGAGACTCCTTCCGTAAGCGTTTAAATATATCAACAATCACACGATACTTTTTTTTAATGCAGCTTCTCCAGCGTGTCCTGTATGAGTTGTTACTATGGAAACGATCACGCGTCCGAGCAGGTGCAAACCTGTGATTTAAACTGTAGCCAGAACTACCTTCACGGAGAGAAATCAGCTTCTGACCAATCAGAATTGATTAATTCATAAACGCCGTGGTATCATTTTTCCTTCGTTCATTTTTTTTCCCATGATTGTGCTAACTCGGAGTATTCCCTGATCCTCTGCATGTTTATCCCACCCGTCTTTCCACTTTATATTCTCACCCACTATTTGAGGATTTGGTGAGGAAAACGAATTAAGCTGTCACAACAGGTTTAACCAATGAGCTGCCAGCGTCGAGCGCCGAAGGACTGAAGACGAGAGATCTTCTCAAATCCGGGGTAATGTTGTCTGTCAGGGAGAAAGACATAAGCGTTTGCTAAAGCCTATGAAATTGCTGTCAAAACACTTCAGCATGTGTGGGAAAGTGGCCGTGGGCCAGCATCTGGAAGTGTTTATCTGGTGTGCAGCGTGTGACTGGGAGATGTTTAGCAGCGACGACTTCTGATTGATTTCTTGCCATGTTCAGAGAGTCCGTGTGAGGCTCTGAGCGGGTTTCTCCGGACGTCATGGTATAAGGGCTTGCTCAGAAACGTGTGGCAGGCGTTTGAAACAGCACGTGTTCGAGGACTCGACCTTGCCGTCTGACCTCACGAGGGTTCATAGTACGGGAGATCGTTATTTCGCTTTGATGTCTATAAAGTCCTTGAAACACCAAATCAGCGATGAAGAACCAGATCTGGAAACCGCGGGATGACTGATGGTCACCTCGTGTCCTGTTGTCTCACAGCTGCACTTTTAAAGTAAACATCCACCCTGAACAACTTGCGTATTCATCTTTAGAATTAGCACGCGAACGTCGATGGAGTCCAGTGATGGAGCTCTTTTACGTACATCTTCGACAAAGCTGCTCGGCTACCGACCGATAGCGCCGTCGTGGGATTCAGCCTTCGCTTCATCTTTACTTCGAGTGTGATGCAGCGGCGCTTTAATCCTTTTAGTCTGTCCAGCTTTCAAACAGATCACCTTCTAAAGCTTCAGCTTTCACGCTAATACCGCCATCGACATCATCATGCTAGCCATCTCGTACGTCGCTAACTAGCCACGCTTAAAATGTAGTATGTTCAGTGAGGTGTGAAATCTTTATTCGTGCGTTTCTTCACCACCCCGACAGCCTACCTTTGCTAGATGGATTTATTTCTTCCTTCAGCTGCGGGAGAAATTCGGGGGATATAGAGGTTGTAGTGGTTGGGCTAGCCGAGACTAGAAGAGGCTTAAGTTGATTAAGTGTGACGATTTATATAAAGTCTGTAGTGCAGCAGTTTGGTCTGTAATCCCAAATAACAAACTGCTGAGTGGCAGCTTTCAGGCTTTCCGCAAAATAGACTCCAGATCTCTTGAAAGATTCCTGGTCCAATTTTTTTATTTTTTTATTTTTTTTCAGGTCTGTAATGCATTGAATTATTAGCGGAGCAGATGGTGAAATCGTAATTCTCATGCCTTCAGACTCTTGTACGGAGCCTCGGGCATATTTTACACAAATCACGTCTGCAATGAAAAGCACTTAAATATTATTTACTAGTCTAGAATCTTCCACCATGTGGTGAGCGGAATCCCTCAGGGGTGCGTTCGAGGGCCCGGGTCATCGTGCGGCAAGATCATTCACACGTTATGGAACGTTTTTGAGAGTGCCCGGTATTATCTGGTATCTCATTGTTACTATTAAGGAGACACGCTTAATTCGTACTAGGTATCCCTTTCATTGAGCGCAGATTAATATCGATAAAGGGGAAATATGACACGCGTTAGGCTCAGAGCGAGGTCATGAGGTGAGTTCATGACAGAGACGAAAGCCGTAGATGTTGTGAGCATCTCTCAGAGGTGTGTGTGTGTGTGTGTGTGTGTGTGTGTGAGTATGGCCACATCTGCTGCAGCCTTGTTTACATTCATATCAGGGTTTTTGGAAGGAAAACACACCGAGCGCCTTCTGCCCTTTACTTCCCTATCAGCAGTCGGCTACTGTTTTTGTTTTTTTTTCACTCTCTGAATCAATACACACTCGCTGTTTATCTTTAAACGGTTACCAGGAATCGGTGTTTTTGAAGGTCAGTCGAAGAAGCGCCAAGTTAAAAATGACATCCGTAGAAAAGTTTCATATACAGTAAAGTACGTGGTTCGTCGTCATGAGGAGTTCCGGCTATGATCCGTCACTTGAGGGGAAATTTGAAAGCCGCTAGCTTAGTATTGTGAGTCATATCATTCGTGTAAGTCAGGTCTTATTTTATTGGCCCAAATATGCTCCAGTTCAGCACTCAGATAGTTCCAGTAAAAATCACAGTCTCATCCGCTATCATTCTTCTCATAAACTCTCATTCCAGATCTCTGTTGCAGTTACTGTTAAATCTGTTCTTCATTTATTCGGTTCTCGATTCTATCCCAGGGAGCATGGGGCACAAGGCGGGGTACACCCTGGACAGGGTGCCAATCCATCACAGGGCACAATCACACACACACACTCACACACCCATTCATACACTACGGACACTTTAGACACACCAATCAGCCTACCATGCGTGTCTTTGGACTGGGGGAGGAAACCGGAGTACCCGGAGGAAACCCCCGCAGCACGGGGAGAACATGCGAACTCCGCACACACAGGGCCACGGTGGGAATCGAACCCCCGACCCTGGAGGCGTGAGGTTATACGATTACCGTCCTTATAACAACATGTCACAAAATGTTTTATTCTTATTATATCTCAGCAGTTTGCCGATAAGTACGTTTTATTTATTTATTTATTTATTAAAGAATGACGTCATACTGTGTTCATGTGTGTATAGTTACGTTTAAGGTTGTGTCACCTGAATCGTGAATCGAGTTACTTCCTGTTCTCTCTCACGCCTTCCCTCACCAGAATCTCTTAAAACCTCTAAAAAATAAAAATAAAAAACCCCTAAAAAAACCCCACAACCTATCATGAAAAGCAAATCCTGAAGATTTACAGATTTACCTCTGCTACAAAGCGCTGACACCGGAGACTCCTTCCATATACGTGAAATAAACCTCTCCTTACAGAATAATTTTTAGGAAAAATTTTTTATTATTAGTTTTAGATTACGTGGAGCGTTCGCCGTACAATCCCCCGTGTACGTTGCTGCCGTCGCTAAAGAAAAGGTAAGGTGACGGAGCGATGTATTATAGACGTATTATAATATAATATGTTAATCCATACCTTCTGACCAATCAGATTTGAGAATGCAACATCACCGTGGTATAAATCAAAGATAGCAGATGGCCGCATGATGAACTGAGGTTTGTGATTAGGTTAAACATGCTATGGCGTCATATTTTCAAGGCAAAATAGCCTTTAGCATATGTCTAGGTCAGAATATGTCAAACATAGCGTATTAGAAAGCAAACTTTCCATCGTTTTCAGATTTGGGATATGTCCTTCACTCAAACCCTTTTTTTTTTGCTATCCAAGCAAAACACAAATTCATATTGAAGTGCCCTAGGTCACAGCGACAGTGGCGTGAGAATGGCACCGCGTTATTTCTCAGCCCGGGTTTTAATTAACACAAGCACCCCTAGTGGGCAGGCATGTTAACTACAAAAGGTCTCGAATGAAATGAGCACTCCATAATCTGGAGAGATCCCGCAGCTCCGATGGGGCATGAGGCAGGAATTCTGGGTACAATGTTACAGTCAGACAGCCCGCTAGGGGAAATTACACTGGTAGGAAAGTATGCACACAAAAGCAGGTTGAGAGATATGGGACGATTATTTCTCGGTGAGACAGAACCGGATGGCGATCTGGTGATTGGAAAGTGTGTGAGGTCAAATTACTGGCTTGCCGAAGGTCCACTCTGTTGTGCAACTTCTGGGAAAAATGACGAGAACCCAGCTTCTAAGAAAGGAGCACAACCCATCCGGTGAAATGTAGGAGTCGTGCTTAATTAGCGCTTAATCTGCCCTACAGACCTTAATCTAAATCTCCTCAACTCCCAAAGTCTCTCTGTTCCGAGGCGAATCCAGGAAACCTTCCCGTTATTTCATAACAACTGAATTTACAAATGAACCAGTTCAAAAGTTTACACACGCCTGATTCTTAATACCGTGTGTCGTTACCTGGACGATCACCGACTGTATTATGTTTTGTCATAGCTGTTCATGAGTATATAATAACATTTTACACCGATCAAAAGTTTACACCCCCCCGGATCTTATTGTAGTGCGTTGCCTTCTTGAGCGTCAGTGAACGTTCGCACCTTTTTTTTTCTAATAGTTTGTATGTGTATGAGTTGGTCAGTTGTCAGTGTGAAAAGATGGATCTCGACGTCATATCGAAGAACCGTGGGGGGTTTAACGGCTCGGGACAAACAAGGGACTCGTGAACAACTATCACAAAACATAAAAAGAGTCGTGGATCCTCCAGGTAACGACACGCGGTATTGAGAATTAAATTGAGTTACTATTGTGTCTTGTGGTCTAGATGTAGACATCTGTTATGTGAAATAGCTTGTTCAGGGCAGGACGTAATAAAAAACAACATGGGATTTTTATCATCCCTTCTTCTTCTTCTTCTTCTTATTATTATTATTATTAATAATAAAAATGTATTTATTTAATGTACATTTTGCAGATTCTGTAAGGTGTTTGTAATCTTATGACCTTAACTGTAGATATACTTGTATGTTGTTAAGAGTAGGAAAAACTGATGGATGTAAAGTTAAGAATATATATTATATTTAATATATTTAATATATAAATTGTGCCTAGACTAAAGCACCTTTCGTATAGGTACGTGACTGGAGTGATCAGTAAACTCTTTTATTACTCATTTATTCCAGTTAGAATAATGCCAACACGGTCATGTGTCACACCTGTAGAATGACTCTGTCATAACTAGTCCGTCTGGTAGATAAACAAACATGCTTAATCTCTTCCCATCAATCTGCTCTACTCGTTTCACGACGGTGAGACAACTAATGGTGCTTTGTTTACAGGTCTTTCCATTTGATCATGATTTACAGTATCAGAGTCGAGTCTAATGTAGACTAAGAGACTGATTCATGCTCATGCCTGGTTTGAGTTATGCAGAGGGGGGTTTGGGGGCAGACGTGTCTGTAAAGACTGTAGCCGTTTCCTGTAGCTTACCCTTTTCATCATGGTGTAGTTTACCTAAAGCCATTTTCGGAATAGAGGAGTGAGTTACATGAAGTGGTTTATTAAGAGTATCTGCGTCACTGGGCTTTTATTGGAAACCCAATACCCAGACATGGGCCCTAAGAAAAACCATTGTATTTTCTTTTATCATAGTCGAGTGTGTAAATAGCCACGATGTTTAGGTTTACACACGACTAAAATAATGGTAGCATGTAGCTTAGTTTCAAGCGGATTTTAACCCGGAGTGTGTCTGTGAAGTTTCAGCTCAAAATACCCCACGAATCATTTATTATTATGCTTTCGGGGTGGAAGCAAAAACACGCTCTTTTCGTGAGTGTCTCTTTAAATGCGAATGAGTTGCTGCTCCCCGCCCCCTTTTCCTATATGACTGACATCGCCTTAGATGTGTGAATTATACAGACAGTAAGAGTTTGTGGGTTAAAAAGAAAAACGACGATATAGCTCTGGTCTCAATCAGAGACCACGGCAACTTTATCCGCATCAGCCGTGGAATCTGCTAACACGCTCATTCAGAAAGGCGATTTGCAAACATTCGCAAAAACATAAAGTGCGACACTTACGTCATCCGGATATGAAGCTGGATGTGTGTGGAGTTTTATTTGAACTTGACTGCTACTCAGATGTCATATTCAGATCTTCAGAAGAAACTTGGATTAGTCACGACCGATTAATTTCCAGATCTGACGTCTTCGAACGCAGTACCAAGGAAATGATGTGAATATGGATTAAGGAAATGAATAGAGTAAAAAAAAATTTCCTGTTATACCGTAATCAAGTAGTCGATGAGATCAAATCTCTTTCTTTCGACATTAATAAGACCCAAAAATTGGCATGTTGCCGAGAAAAACGGACAGCGTTGGAGATGGATGGGAGACTCCTTCTGTGAATGTTAAATAAACCTTCCAGATCAGACATAACATTAAAACCCCCATTAAGGTCCATCTTGTGCCTTGGGTGTCCACTTTAGGTAGGGACTAACCGCTGGATATAGAGGACGCCCCACAAGCCCTGCCGTTTTGGAGACGCCCTGACCCGGTCTTCTATCCATCTCAATTTGACCCTTGTCAAAGTCGCTCAGATCATTACGCTTACCCATTTTTCCTGCTTCCAACACGTCAATTTTGAGAACTGACTGTTCACTTCCTGCCTAATATATCCCACCCTTTGACACATGTCACTGTAACGAGATAATCAATGCTATCCGCTTCACCTGTCAGTGGTTTTGTTACAGTGTTACGGCTGATTGGTGTATATATACAGTTTAACTTCACTATACGGAAAATGACACACATTTTTAATGCATTTATGCGGAGGGTCCGCCATACAGGTCCCCGTGTACGTTGTTACTATAGACACGTTAACGTATTAATATAAACCTATAGGCAGAACTGCTGTGAGAGCTAGTGTTGAAGAAAATGAACTCCAAACCTTCCGACCAATCCGATTATAGAATTAAACAGCACTGTGGTACAGGCGTGTCTATGACTTTATGTTTGGATCCAGATTTGTGCAGTTAACAAAGACTTTAATGGAATCTTTGGTGACATTTTGCGAGCTGCTTGTGCTTTGTCCTGCTTGTATCGTCGGATTGTTGTGGCTCACGCCCACATCAAGTCGTCCAGTCAGGCCACAGACTCCGAGCTGCTGAGTGAGGACGCCAGCAGCGAGCTTACAGAGACTGGGACGAAGTGAGCACACTGCACTGGCAGCCACGGGACACACTGTTTCACTGGATGGTGGTCGCCTGGGCGTGAAGTCATGCTTTCCACATTTTTCTGAGCAACCTACGTTTTTCCTCCCCCTTACTTGCTGGAACTGAGGTCTCTCTGAGAATTCCCATTATTTTCCTTCCCGCCTTCCTTCCAAGTAAATCTTCCAAGCAAAAGCACCACATTTACCATAGTTACTGTAACAAGCCCGTAAATCTCTTTCGTGACACTAAAAAGGACGGATGACACTCCGGTCACGAGTGTGAAACAACCGAGAGCTGAGACTCCGACGATGACGTCTGTTCAGTTTGATTGCATCAGACAAGGGGAATATTTATGAAA
The DNA here is from genome assembly GCF_023375685.1 of Ictalurus furcatus. Classification (NCBI taxonomy): domain Eukaryota; kingdom Metazoa; phylum Chordata; class Actinopteri; order Siluriformes; family Ictaluridae; genus Ictalurus; species Ictalurus furcatus. Next base: position 24,073,245 of record NC_071271.1, read on the forward strand.
AAAAAAAAGTCCCAAGTTACGATGTGCCACAATGGCACACAGCCAGGACAGCGCTGCCAAAAATGTGTTAGGAGCGCTCGGAAAGAGCTGCAGCAGTTTTATTGGGAGAAGGAAAAAGGGGGTGGGTTTGAGAGCAAATCAGGGAGGGGACTCGCTGGGGTTCATGTATATGACTGCAGCAAGAGAGAGGAGTTTTTAAAAAAGTGAGAAAAAAAAGAAAAGAGGCCGAGTGAGGGGAAAGAAGCAGATGAGATCAGGAACAGAAGACGGACGAGAAGAAGGAGCGATCTTATGAAGTCAAAAATAGAATGAACTCGGTTTAAGCATGCTGGCAGAGCTTCTCGAAACAGACTACTAATGAAAATCTCTCGTGAGTACTTTTCCACACTTACCGCTTCAGCTTGTTTTATTTGATATCACTATTGAAATACCTGTACGCTCGGAGGAGGGATTATCTACACATGCTTCTCTGTAGCAGAAGAGAAGTAGAAGAGTTTGATGTATGGCTCTTGGCGCTACCTGAGACTGACGCGTATGTTTAAGTCTTACAATCTATCAGAATATTGGCAGACGGACTGTGTCATCACTACCGTGTCTGCAGTATCTGACTTTTTCTTAGGCTTGCATCATGGAATGTGTGTTTTATGCAGTTGCATGAAATAAACCAAGAAATGTGTTTCTCCAGCTGGACAACACACTCAGCATTCTCATGCATTGTCTACACCATATAGTGGAGCGCTCTTTAGTCCAGTCCGGTCTGTGAGGAGTACGGATTTGACTGTAAATACTGAATTATTTTGATTTTCATAGCTTCGTTCGTTCTGATTAAGGACAGGTATAGAGTACATCTGGGGTTCTTTAACGTTAATACTTTTCATTGTTTTGACCCGTGCTTTCATTATTTCGATTTTAAGTCCGATTATTATGACATCATAACTCTTTCCTTCAAGATGTTGTCATTATTTTGATTTAATATTTCACTGTTTTGACTTAATAACTTGCCATATCGATGTATAACTATTATTTATTTATTTGTTTATTTGCTTATTTATTTATTTATTTATTACATATTACCTGATTGTTTCGATTTAATATTTTTGTCATTTTAACTTGTCATTTCAGTTGAATTACTCGACTTTAATATCGCATTGTTTCGACGATGGTGCTAAACCGTATCTTGAGTTCATGGCGTTCGTTCGACAGACGTTTGCAGTACGTCTAACGATCGCTAACTCACGTCAGCGCGTTCAGCTAGGGTAGATCAAATACAGAAATTCAAGATGGCCGCTACAATTATTATGGAATTTTGTGAATTTAAGTGTTAGGATTCAAAAGAAATACGTCGACGTTTTAAGAGAGTAACTTCTGATTCAGGCCTTCTTTACATCATAGGTCTGTCTTATTAATGTAATTATGTATGAGCATAAATATTCATATATTCGTAAGGCACATTAGACAAATATATACTATTGTTTATATTTATCGCAGCTATTAGAGTTTTCCACTCGCAGAACCCAATCCGGTTACAGTTTATTAAGTGAAATGTATAAGATCAACAGCACTTGTACTAATTTGATCAAAATTGGGGCTTGATTTAAGTTGAAATGGTTTATTTATTGGTATTTATCGTGTTTTATATTAAACCCGACCAGTTCAATTGACCAGTCAATTTGGTAATGGAAAACAACAACAACAACACATTAGAGATCCTGGATATGCTTCACAGTTCCCTAGGGTTTCCCAGATCCCACTTTGAGAACCATGAGTAATGGAAAATCAAATTTATCGGCACTAATTTGGATTCAATAAGTCTCTAATACACCACACCAGTATGTTGATGCTCTTGCGTTGAATGACAAGACTGTGGCTATTCTTTTTTTTTTACCCTAATATTAATAGTTAAAATGTCTTCCCCATGTTTAACCTAAACTAGCCGTTCATTCGTCTTCACTAAGTGCTCTGTCCTGCTCAGGGTCGCGATGGATCCGGAGCCTGTCCAGGTAACGCTGGGATTCATCCTGGACGGGATGCCAGTTCATCACATTTCTCCTTATTTAGTCATAAATAGTTCTCAGAGGGATCGCTGTGGGAACTTTATGCCACTTTAATTATAAAACATGCACAGCTAAAAGTTGGGCAACGGGCATGCGCGTATTGTTTATCAGTACTGCCGAGATATTTAGTTTGTACCGTTGCCTGTTAGGCGCAATTGATTGATCTTCATGGACAAGGTGACAGTGGACCTAGAGCGTATGCAGGAAACACTGGACACCGAGCAGGAATAGACCCGGAATCGGACACCAGTCTGTCACGGAGCACCACATTCACACCTTTGGGAAATTTAGCAAGAGCCGATCCACCTAGTTCAAGTTCATTTTATTTACAAAGCACATTGAAAAACAGCCCGAGACTGCCCAAAGTGCCGTACAGTAGACACTATAAAACAATGCGGGAATACAACGAAATAAATAAATAAATCAGTTAAAAGCCGAAGAAAAAAGATATGTTTTAAGAAGTGATTTATATTATAAATTGGTAGGAGGGCGCCACTCTAATTTAGATTGGTAAACAATTCCGTACCTACTGGCATGTTGGAAGGATAGCAGGAACTCAGAGGAAACCCACATGTGCATAGGGAGAACGTGCAAAACTCCGCACAGACAGAAACCTGAGATTAGGATTGAACTGGATACCCTGGAGCTGTGAAGCGCCGACGTGACCCGCTGCACCGCCGTGCCAGCTCTGAAACACTCGTTACCCCTAATTATTGCACATAGCTCTCTTCCCTGAGACATCACAACAAGAGTCAAGGGCGCGTGTGAATGCAGGATGGATGTCATGGTATATGCTTACAGAAGGTGGTACAAATCCCAAATCCCCAGCTCAGGCTTAACCACCAATTACTCTCACGATTACTTGAGACAACACTGCTACTCTGATAGAAAAGAGGCTGAGTCTGAGTTCGGAAAAAAAACTAATGGATGATGATGTGTTTGCTCTACATGGTGACCTGGCAAGCGTCTGGCTGAGTGTAGGTCACAGTTCATTTGTTCTCAAGGACGTCGCTCTGCCAATATTTGCTGAGCGGAAAACGTTCTAGTGTTGGTCCGAATGAACGCTTCCCCATGTGAGCGTCTAAAAAAAAGAAAAGCCTTTCAGAACAAAAAAAAAAAAACCCCCTCAATGCATCAGTATTGGCTTGTACAGGGTATACAAAGAGGTACTAGTATCTAAACAAGCATGTATCTGATGATGGAGTCTTCCACAGTTTATTAATGGTTCCTTTGGAAGCGGTGAGACAGCACGCTTCGGATGGCGGATGATCAGTTTACAGAGGTTATTGTGTCAGTGTAGGGGAGATGGATGGGAGCGCAGGCGTCCTTTCAAGTGCTGGAGTTCCAGACGTGGTAAACACCCTGAAGTAATCCTTTGTGTCTTTTAATTTTCCCAGAGGTATAACGTAAACTTGAGGAGAGGGTCGGGTACGGTTGTGGTTTGATTGATGCTGGGCGAGGTGTGTATCGGTGGGAGGGTCGATTTTGGTCTACTTGTACTTTTTTTTTTAATGATTATATACAAGCTAGATACCAAACTCGTAGTCTAATTTACACCAGATGATTGGAAAGGAAGGAAGCTTTACCAGGCCCATCAGGTTTTTCCTTCTCCTTGTTGGTTATTGCTGTTGTGCTCAGCTTTTCCACTTCCCTCATCCTCTCTTTCCCTCTCCATTCCTCACTGTTTCCTTCATCTTTCTGCTCCTGGGTAGTCAGAGATCCAAACTGGAAACAAAGCACCCTGTTTTTCTCAAAACAGCTTAATCACCGAAGTGTGGAACAATTTGAAATGGGACAAAAACTTGGGAGGCTCCTGAAGTAAAAACCCCCTGTTTAACAAACACTGTATCTGCTCTGATCTACATCATGTGGATCTGTATCACAGCTCGTCAGTTCAATCCTGAGCTTGGGTTACCGTCTGTATGGATTTTCGCACGTTATGGATTTTCCGTTGGGTTCTCCGGGTTTCTCATGAACGTTTCATTTGGATGAACTACTCTACACTGTGAAGATGTGTGTGCATGGGGCCCTGAGATGAACTGGCATCTCCTGCAGGCTGTAGTTCTGCCCCCCGCTCGGTATTCCCAGGATAGGCTCTGGATCCACCATGAGCCTGACCAGGATATAGATGAATGTATAGTCTACATGGCTTGATATCATATCTGTAGAACAGTCTGTCACCAACCCTCTTCTTTGAGATCTACCTTCCTGCAGCTTTCATCTTCAACCACAATCTAAAAACACCTCTTTTAGCTGATCAAGAACTTCTCAAGGCAATGTTTAGATGGTCCGGTGGGCGTGATTATGGTCGAAGTATTCAGGAAGGTAGATTTCCAGGAACAGCGTTGGTGACCAGCGCCGTAGAAGAATGAGTGAGGTTTCTTTTAGCGTTTTATCAGGGGTCATGGTGGATCCAGGGCCCAGATCTCGAGAACACTAGATGTGCGGCAGGAACGTAAGAAGGATTTAATAATACATGTAATAAAAAATAAAGTATGAGTATGAATTGCTAGCTGAAATAGTTATAGTGGCTCATGATCTAGCGTCGTGCTAGATTCTTCTCTGTTTCGTTAAGGAATAATTTCTTCAAATCTGTCTTTCTGGAAAGCGCTAATGGAAATCTAGGTGGTGGGAAGATATAAATAAGACATGTTAAGAGTCATAGATGGATGTTTACAGAGTTTACACGAAGAGATCATTTGGTTTTTGTTTTTTTCCAGGTGGTTTCACGTGCACTTATTACTACGTTAAAGCCTGCCACAAGCTAAAAGCAACCATTGTTTATTATATTCATGACAGACTTCATTGGTCATAATAGGTGTGACGAAGATCCTTTCAGTGCGTCAATCAGTGTCTCCTGGGAAAGCGTCCGTAATAGCCTATAGTTCTAAAGAGTAACCGATATCTCCCCGGAACATATGTGCGTGTCGTCTACAGGATCGTAAGCGCTTTGTTTAACCACATACCGAGACTGTATTCGCGCAGTGACAGGGAGAAAGAAAAACAGACCAGATGTGGCTCAGAACTAAAAATAGTTGCGACAGCCGGCCTTTTGCAGGAGAACAGGAGTTGTCTCGAGTCGACTCTGTTCTCGGTAATGAGAAATCTTGTTTGGAGAATCTGAAGAGGTCGGTTTAAAAGTACAAGAAGAAGTTTCCATCACAGCATGGTGACATGTTATGGAAAAAAACGGACATCGTTGACGACCGCATCTGTCCGTACGCGATGACGTAAGCAGACGGAACGGCATTATGATTCGCTTTTCTCCGCGGGATTAACAGTAGATGTCGTGTTCTACGCCGTATCGTTCCGAGACCCGGACTATATCGTCGTGTCCGTGTGTGTTCGTAGTTTGTATCTAAAACACCCGGATAACTCTGGAAACTAAGCAGTGCCTTAACCCTCCATCACACTAGCAACTGACTCTCATGTCATGAAGCAAGCTAACTGTACTAGCTGCGTACACTATTTGGTACTTGTGGTACCAAACAAACAATCTCTACTACTTTCTTCTGCGCTTCATTTTTTACATTTATTTTCAGAATATCTCTATACACCTACGAAAGCACGTGTGCGTCAGAGAGTACATAGAAACTCATCGCAGGCAGAAGATCTTATCAGCCATTTAAGCCAATCGCTTTTCTTGCCGCGTAGCTCATTTGCGTGCCATCGAGAACGCAGATCGTAATAACGGCCCGTTATGACGTCTCACGAGATGACTCGCAAGGCGAACGAGATGTTTTTAAGCGAGCTAGCCGTATATGATTTGGAAGTGAAACACGAACGTCATCAGGCGTAGTCATGATTTCAACTCGTTCTACTTCTGACGGACTACTTATAGGACATGAAAAAAGTCAGGAACACTCTACGTAATGCTGGTATTAATATGGATACGTAACCCCTACATAAGTACAATGGATATACACCTACGTAGACATATATACAGCCTTATTACGACAGGTATTACAGCACCTGATCAATTTTCATGTTCGGATGATGTAACTCCTGTGTCAAGTGACTTAAGGTTTCGATATAACACCTTTTAATACAGCCGTAGTGAATGTTTTGAGAGTGAGAATCATTAATGCTGTAGCAACATGTATGTTTTTTATGTCACCTTAGGTGACATGGGGGGGGGAGGGGGGGGGTTATGTCATGTGACTCTGACATACCGGATACAAAGTCAATTGTCATGACGTTACGATGTTATAATTCATCCTGGAAAGTGTTATAACACAGCTTTGTGTCAACAGAAATCTGCCACCTGACATCCACGAATAACAGCTTCGCAGTCAAGTGTTGTATATGAATCTCAAAAAGAATTGTTTGTTTATTCCGTTGCAGAGATCGAAGCGAAGGAAGCTTGCGAGTGGCTCCGAGCTGCAGGTTTCCCGCAGTACGCGCAGCTTTTCGAAGGTAACCCTGCACAAACACGCCGGCCGCGTCAAAGAACGTGCCACAGCTTCAAAAGTAAAGCCATACTGCACACACGTTTACTTTACAGAACCCTCAGAGTGACCGCATTCAGCCTTTCGATCGGCCGCACGGCGTCACCGGCTCACGCAGAGCATCGTTTTAGACCCGCGCCGATACTTTGTGGAAGTTGTTTAAGCTCGTCCGCTAGAGTATGTGCTGGTGACTCATTGCTGTTTCATTTGTACAGCTGCTGACCGGCGTCTGGAAAAAGGAGTAATGTTAAAGTTCTTTAGAATTAGCGCTGACAGAAAGGAGGACAGACTCGTTCCAGTTTAACGTTGCGGTAGTACACGCTCGAAGAGAAAGGGCATGGGAACAACCTATTTTCGTCAGCGCTGCAAAAACACAGTCTTCCGCTCGAAACCTTCACGGCCTGTCCGTCTCTGGAGCGAGAGGCTTCATCCGGCTTAAAGACTTTAGATTGAACTAAGCAGATGCGGGGTCTGGGTATTACACGGGCCTTGCGTTTTTACCGTTCATTCAAATGACTATTTATTAAAGTCACCGATTTTTTAAAATTTTGGCTAATTTCACGTTCAGATTGTCTCAGCGCTGTTGAATTCTCCAATCTGATTGGTCAGAAGTTGCTGATTGAGGTCATTTAGTTGTAGTTATAGTACTACGGGACGAAATCGTATTGTGGATGTTCAACATTAATTCAGATCTAATAATAAGCATTTGTGGAAGGAGTCTCCAGTGTCAGCGCTTTGGGCGGGGGGAGGGGGGGGGTTTCAAAAGAGATGCGGGTGATATAATTTGATCATTATTTACAATATGATCATTTATTTGACGCCGTGTTGTCCCAGTGGAACGATATTCGAGAGCAGACATCTAGAAATACGTCGGCTCACCTTGTACTTATTTGATAAAAATCGCGTACGTCCATGTAATCCTGTAAGCCTGAGGACAAAATAAAATTTCCATTAACAGGTCATGGGTGGATGCAAACGTTTGCGATTACGTGAAAATCTACCTGTATGCGAAATCTTTTCACGTCTTATGACCTTGGAAAGTTGTTGACAGTAGATAAAGTTCTGATATTTATATGTCTTAAAAGTCATGAGGATACAGTATTAGTAATAATAATAATAATAATAATAATAATAATAATAATAAGTGTACATTCTCAGAAATAAAGGGGTTTCTCAAGTGCTCATTGGACAGGAAGAGACTAAAAGGGTTCTGGATGGAACTTTTTCCGAAAGAGAATCCCAGGTTTTATACAGAATATTTAAGGGCCACTCAGAAAGAACCAACCAAAGTACCCTTTAGGCTATATTAGTACTAATATATTATCCAGGATTTACGAACGCCGTATTGACACACACCGTGATTCATTCATTCCATAAGAAATGTCTGTGCATATTGGAACGCTGGACTGAGTTGAGACAGCACGCCTTTTCATCCGCACTGCTTTGGAATCTCTGCTGTTAGAGCAGGCTGTGGTTTTACTTTAACGTGAAACGCAGTGCCGTTTCCGCGGAGAGTTAAAAGAAAAACCTACAGTAATTACACTCGCGGAATGTTAGTTTTTAGTAGAGTCTGGATCTGGCCGTGGCGTTGCACAAGCTTGGCGCCGTGCTTCGAGTAACATGTCATGCTTGCACAAGGTCCAAACTCCCTTTTCGGGGAGGGGAGGGAGGGGAGGGAGAGGAGGGGCGGGTATGGTAAGGGGCGAACCTTGCGATTTTTTTTAAATCAGCATGCAGATTTTCAAAAATAAATGTGCTGTTCTGTCCGTCTTGGCTATCACTTGTGGAAAGAATGTGGTGTTATTGTTTTGTTTTGGTTAAAAGTTTTTTTTTGTTGTTTTTGTTTTTTTCCTTCAGTGCCTCTGTTTATAATGTGAACATGCAAAAACATTTAGCCTCATTCTATTAACGAACCATTAATAGCTCGTTATCGGAACGAGAAGCAGCAGGTGTGGGACGTGTTGTAACATTGGCTGAAGGGCATTTTGATGTTTCTTTGTAGATTCACAGTTTCCCATCGACATCACTCCTGTAAAGAAAGATCACGACTTCTTGGATAAAGACCTTGTGGAACCTTTATGCAGGTAAGAAATGATCACACACACACACACACACACACACAAGTTTGTGGACACTCGACTGAAACGTTTCTCATGATGTTAAAAAGCTTTTGATCCGACGGCGTGTGATTAAACGTGTGAAGTCGGTGGCGTAGACGGAAATATCATCGCGCCGACGTGTCCGTCTCTTTCATTACAGAACGAACATTTTATTTACAAAACAATCTTTTTTTAAACGGACGACTCGGAGGGAAACATTCCGAAAAGCAGGTGATGAGAGTCCGGCGTCGGCGGGAACTCCTTTAATACTGTTTTTAAAAAGCATCTCGGGGAAATTCCTCAAGAAATCGCTCGAGAAAACGCCAAGAATACATTTCTGTAAAATCTAGGCGAAAAGGGCGTCGACTTTGAAGATGCTAAAATATTAAATTATTTTGATTTATCTTGGATTTTTAAATTTTTTTTTTTTTTATCACGACATAATTCCCATCGTTCCATTTGTGTTCCTCCAGAGTTTTGATGACTTTATTATTATTCTAAAGAACGAGTGTTTCTAAACTTTTGACTTGGAGTATCCGTATCCTTAACACAGGTCCCGTCCTGGCTCTCTTGTGATCAAAAGCTTGTGCGGGTTTGCATCGGTCTGTGCTGAAGCCTGAGTGTAGAAATGGATCCGTTCCCAGACTAACGGTTCCTCAGACACTAAACAAATGACCAGAGTACTTGAGTTCAACAAGTCAAGTAAACTGAAGTCCCTTCTTTTTTCCACCATGCCAAACCTCTTTTGATCACTGATCAGCCGACGAGCATATCGCGTAAGCGCAGACTTCTAAATAACATTATTTTATTATTATTTCACTTTAACGGCTTCTCCACACTGAATCTACATCGAAGGGTCGTCAGGGACTATAATATCTATGAGCTGAGCTTCTCCTGCTTTATTCACTGCTTGTTTGTGCGTGTATATATTGATGTGGGGAAAGAAAAAAAAAAAAGAAAAAAACCGGCCAGTGATTCTGGTCGTCATGGAGACCGGCACGGTAGGAAAGCACGGTGCAGGAGAGCGAGACTCGCTTCACACGACTCACTCCGCTCGGACTCTAAACAACCCTTAAGCAACTCATCGAAATTCCAAACCAGCTCGCCGTTGTAACCAAACAATGGCGCTACCTCCTGCTTCTCGCCTTCATTCATCGTGACTTTTCACTCCTTTCTCAAATCCTCAGGGAGGCAACAACTTCATTCCAGTGTGTATAATACTGAAAAAGCTCCTCTGTGTCACACTGTTTCAGCATCAGAGCCTGGGTCAATAGTGTGATCTTAAACTTGATGACCGGTCATACCTCGATATTTAGATATTACTACTTAAGTACAACGTTTCCCCTTTGTGTATTGGGATCATTGAGCTTCTTTTAGTTAAGTTGTGTTGTAAGCGTCGTCATCGGCCAAACCAAATGAAAAATTCTTGCTAGATTTACGACAGTTTCAGGAAAGCTTTACCCTCGAGCACAGTTCAGTTCAATTCGGTTTGATTTATGTAGCGCTTTTAACGATGGATGTCGTCACAAAGCAGATTTACAGAAATCTAGATACCGATTTAAATTTTTCACCTTTAACATTTGCAAGCCAGAGGCACCGAGGGCAAGAATAAAAGCTTCCTGACATGACATGAGGAAGAAACCTTGAGAGGAACCGGACTCAAAAGGCAACCCATCCTCATATGGGTGACATCTGACAGCTTGAATATGGATCATTTCTCTTCTATAACTGTAAACTATGGAGTCAAGCAGCGCTAAGTGTGTTCACAGGAACGTACGTCTGAGCATCAGAGTCATTTTGGATTTCACGTTTGTCGTATCGGAATGACGTTATCGACTGTTCGCTTGAGCGTAAACGTCTTTAGGCTGTCCGAGGGATACGATCCGCAGCCGTCTTTCGGGTGTCAGTGTGGTACCATCCCCGGTAATTTAATCATGATCTCTGGGCTGTGAAATGTATATACTATCGGATAGTGGTGATTTACAGTTAGCCACACCCACAAAAGCTCACAGAGAGCTGAAAACGACAAAATGCGGTCCAAATGGTGAAAAACCATCTCCTAAGCGCAGCATGTAATGGAATCTTCCAGTAATGCAGCTCAGCCATAACAGCGCTCCAGCTACAACAGGGTGCCATTACTTTTGTCCTAATTGAACGGCTATTCTCATGTGTCCTAATCGATGGATCTATCTCAGGTTGCTAAGAAAAGTGATTCAAACCTGACAGCGTGATCCGTCTATAAAATCTCACTAACTCCTCACCAGATACACGCCCAGAAGCCGATCAGTCGATCAGCGAGTCTCCTTACGTGTAAATTCACACGAGCTCGGGAGCTCTCGTCGGATATTAACGTTTTCCCCCGACTAACTGGACTTTCGTAAAAAAAAACAAAAAACACCACACTTCTTCCGTAAACATTCCTGTGAGCGGTTTTCAAATAAACTCATATCCAGCTTGGAAAATGAGGCCCGTACCGCGTGTATCTGTGTTACCGAGCGTGCATCGCCAAAAACCATCTCTAGAGGGAGTCTGACATAATACACTTACGCCCCTGCTGTCCATTAAACTTAAATCGGAGAGAAAGTGAAGATTACAGGCCGTGGTGGATAGAGAGAGCATGGGATAAGCTTTCTGTAAGAATACCGCATGTTCTACATGAAAGAAATGTACCATTATCTACAATTTAAAATACAGTTATAGAACAAAACTGCGCTACACACTGACAGTTCCACAAGCTCGTATTGTTTCGGTACGTTTAGAATCCTGACCTAATGATGTCTACTTTTTTTTTTTTGCAATAAAAAATGCGCTTAAAAGAAGATAAATACACTGTCAAACCCGGATAAGTTCATTTGACTCAAAACATTAGAGGAAAGTAATTACCTCAACATGTTTAAGACGATAAATCAATTTCTTTAAGCCAAATACACTTAAAAAAAATATATATATATATAACAAAAAATTCATTTCCAAAGACAGAGTTTGAGTTGAATTTTTTTGTTATATTTAAGTGTATTTGGCGTAAAAAGAAGTTGATTTATCAACGTAAAAATTTCGAGGTTTCCTCAAATTTCGGGAATTAAATGGAACTTATCCGGTTTTACAGTGTGAGAATTTCTTATATTTATAAAAAAAAAACATTACAAAGAACCTTTAATACCTAATACAGCTTGGGTGAGCACACCATGTTTTAGGACTCAGATCCTTTCTCATGACTTGTCTTACTCTTCATAAAACGTTCTCCTTGGTTCTGAGAGTTTCCAGTCATCCCTGCTCCTATAGCATTATATCTCATTGACATGACCATTTATCTGCCCGCTTTTAAGACTTCACTGTCATCAAACAGTCAGGAATATGTTTCCAGACAATAATTTGTCATAAACGCCGTCATCAACATACAATAAATCCCGCTAACCTCCGTTTCCTTTCCTTTCACATGCCCTTTGCATGAAATGTCTCAGCATTGTTTCCATCTTTACGATTCCTCGAACCAGCTTTCACACAAAGCCTCAGCAGCCAAGCTCCGTGACACCGAGGCTGTCTATTGACCGCTTATTAGAAGTAGCGTCAACTCAGGAATTAATGCACGGTTGCAGTTATTTATTATTTAAAGTACGACGTGTACTTTTTATCCGTTTATAGTTATCTCTAATGTTAGAGCAGCAATAAACCGTCGCTCTCTCACCAGCCTCTCTCGTTTTTCTCGGTCTTTTCACGTTTTCATGTTACTGATAGAGCGCTAAGGCTTCGTCATGACAGAAAACCTTCCAGACACCGGAGACTCATTCCCGAAATTCGAAATAAACACTTTCTCTACACGTTTTTGTATCCATTTATACACCGTATACACCGTATACATCCCTCTGTTACGTGGTTCTTACTGTGTTAGAAACTATAATGCATCAGTATATGTATAAGTGCATTATAAACTATATATATATATATATATATATATATATATAATATATAACTGTATATAAACTTTGAAGCTGGATTTATTTATTTAAACAACAGCTTTTTTTTTTTTTTTTAATTTTATGAATGGCTTCAGAGAGAACGTTTCCAGCTCTTTAGAAAAAGGGAACACTAACAATCGGTCTCGTCAGATACACAACAGAAGGAGTTCGTAGCACCGAATTAAAAGCTCTTCAGATACTTGCAATAGCTGGACAGCTGCTGCTCAACAGGCTCTACCAATTAGAGCCAGAGCACGGAGCTGATTTCTACGACTAATTGGGTTTAGTGCTAGCCAGAGCTAGTGTTTGGACAGGAAGAGACGAGGTCTTCATCAGATTAACCCAAAAAACAGTTTTCCCACTGCTGCTGAATCTGACATGGAGCACAGAAGGCCTTCATGTCAAGAAGGTTTAAGCAAATATCAAACTTTGTATCTTTGTTTTTGTTTATGCGTTTTTGTTTGCTTTTTATTTCTTCCGTGCGCAGGCGACTCAACACGTTAAACAAGTGCGCCTCTATGAAACTGGACGTGAATCTTCCCAAAAAGAAGGTAAGTGTAACTGGAGATACATTTACATTTATGGCATTTGGCAGACGCTCTTATCCAGAGTGACGTACATTTATCTCGTTTATACATCTGAGGAGTTGAGGGTTAAGGGCCTTGACCAAGGGTCCAGCAGCGGAAGCTTGGCAGTGGTAGGGTTTGAACTCCTGACCTTCTGATCAGTAACCCAGAGCCTTTAACTACTGAGCCACCACCACCCTATTTTTTTTAATATATTTTTTTCAATTAACTCTATATATGTAGACCACATGAACTTCAAATTTCCTGGTTATTATGCGAGTGGAAAAAAAATATATATTTAAAAAACCTAATTCCATTTGACTCACGCTTCCACATGTGCTTTGTATCCTCCCAGTATAGTTTCTATGATATTTGATAATCCCTCATTGTATGGTGGGAGTTGATCAGGGCATTTTCGGTAACAAAACACCATTAAGCAAATTGTTCTCCCTTATAAATGACAGAGATTTGTTTTACATTGTTATCTTACTCATGGTATTTTTCATTTTCATTTAAGTTATTGTTGAATTTGTGATATAAAATCATAGCCTCTATTGTATTTATTGTTTTTTTTTTGTTTTGTTTTTTTAATGACCTGGTGATTTTTTGGAGGAGAGAATGTGTTTCTCTGTATACAGCGCCCTCCACTAATACTGGCACCCTTGGTAAGTATGAGCAAAGAAGGCTGTGAAAGGGTGCCAACTTTTGCGATGAATGGTCCCCTGACTTGAAAGTCATAGAAAACATGTGGGGTGACCTGAAGAAGAGAGACCACCAGCATGGACCTCAAAATTTGAAGGATCTGGAGAGATTCTGTATGGAGGAACGCTCTCGGATCCCTCGCCATGTATTCTCCAACCTCATCAGGCGTTATAGGAGAAGACTCAGAGCTGTTATCTTGGCAAAGGGAGCTCGCACAAAGTATTGACTAAAAGGGTGCCAATAATTATTGCACACCTATATTTAACGAAGATATAGTTTTTGACAAACCTGTGGTGTGTTTGCAATTGTTTGATATCCATGAGAGCAGAGTATTTTTGTGATTGTTTTTAACAAAAGATCAAAAGGTTAAACAATAAAACAATTTTTCACTGCCTTCTTTGCTCAGATTTACCAAGGGTGCCAATATTATTGGAGGGCGCTGTATTTCCTCTGAGAAAAGTCACTAAATTGTGTTATATTTTTTTTCAGCTCTTGTGTCTACACTGTCTGTGTTAACGTACAAAAATGGTCATCAATCTGATTTCATTCGTTTTTCAGATTCTTTGCAGATCTTCTTAAACCTCTGAATAGGTGTGATCGAAACCAAACATGTCTACTGCAAAAGATTATGAATGAATGTAAAGGGTTCTGTGGAATTGTCCTTCTGGGGGAATCCGTAAAAAGGTTCTCTGTCAAGTAGGACCTCTTTAGGAGGCTTTCCAAAGGATTGTTGTAACAAGAAGTCCTGTCAGAGTGTAAGAAATAGCTTATAAGAAATTACCAGTTTTCCAACACCTTGACTGTGGTGGTGTTTGGAGGCTATATGTGTGTGATTCTCAGCAAAACATACTTTGGATTTCCTTGTTTGACAAAAAAAAAAAAAAAAAAATGTTTGTATCTGAAAAAACCTCATTTGGAGTTATTTTTAAATCTTGCCAAATTCGCACCAGTTTTTTGTTACTCGCCATATTGGTCCAAACACAAATGCACCTATATAAAGGTTTCAGATGTGAAAGTTACCACTTTCAGAAGCTTACCCGGTGTGTTTTTTTTCCTTCTATTAACTCCTCTAGCTACTTTCTTGTTCCTGCAGAGTGAGGACTCGGACTCAGATGACTTGTTTGCCATTAGCGACAAATGGACCTTTGAATGGAGCAGTCGTCGTTGGTCCCGTCTCCTCGATGAGGCGGGGCCCAGGGAGCCAGTGGAGGAGTCCGTTCTTCGAGCCACACCCAGCAGCGAGAGTGTCCTGACAGACCTGAGCGAGCCTGACGTCTCATCCTTGCACAGCGAAAGCAGCAGTGGAAGCGCAGGAGTCCGAGCTCACAGTGGAGACGACTCGGACGGCTCGCGCCGTGCCTGCTCAGACTCAAATGCCATGCTCAAGCTAGGGATTGCCCATCATTCCTCAGACCATCCTTGCTACTCCTCACTTCCTGTCAAGCATGGCAAGCTGGGCCGGATGCGGGCCAAGGACTTCCTGCGACGCATGGAGACTCTGCGGTCGCATGAGGCAGCAGAAAATGGGCGCAGGACTTTGGTGATCAGTGCTCCCATTCTTCAACATGAACCTGAAGCCTTGAAGGCTCTCCAGTGTGTGGAGATTAATGGCCATGGTGTCTCAAGTTCACACTCGAGCAGTGAAGGTAGTAGCAGCCAATCCGGTGGCAGCACTGTCAGCACTCCAAGCCTGAAGGAACGCAAAGCCCACCGTGCTGAGCACAAGCGCAGTGGCATGTACCTGGATGACCTGGATGTCTTCTCTGGAATCGTTCAGGGTAAACGCAATGAATTCCGCTCTTACGAAGACCTGGTAGTGCACATCCCGAAAGACCACAAACCTGGAACCTTCCCGAAAGCTCTTTCCATTGAGAGTCTCTCACCCACAGCTACACCTCTCAGCATGGCTCTTGAAGCCCAGCGTCAGCCCAGCATGAAAGAGCATAGACCTGTTACACAGTGCTGCTCACGTGGTAGCCGCGTCAGCATCTACGACAATGTGCCCGGGTCACACCTCTACGCCAGCACCGGGGACCTCATCGATTTGGAAAAAGAGGACCTGTTCCCACACTTGGATGATATCCTACAGCACGTGAATGGCCTGCAGCAGATTGTGGACCACTGGTCCAAGAACGTTCTGCCTACTGGAGAGAGTGTGGAAAAGGGCAAAGTGGAGCAGGATGGGAACATGCAGTCCTCGAGTAACATCACGCTGGATTTGGAGGGTCACTCAGTGCTGGAGGGGCAGGTTACCCCCAGTGACGGGGAGAGGGATGGTGTTTCACTTAATGAAACTGAATCTACAGGAATTAGAGAGAGGAGAGACTCTGGGGTTGGTGCTTCGCTCACCAGGCCAAATCGGTAAGATTTCGAGCTTAATATGCATTTTTACCTTTATTAGAACTTATTTAATAGAACTTATTTATCTTTCTATGGATTACATTTTCTGATAATGCTTTACTTGTTTGTTTTCTTTTGATAACAAACTTGTCCCGTAGGCATTCAGCTACATTCTTAGAGAATTTTCACGCTTGAGTCCACACCCAGAACCGATTCCCAGAACCACTTGTACGTAGGGAGGGGTCATGATTGCGGGTTTTCATTTGAATACAAGAATTTCTTCTGAACCGTGGATCGATCGTGCAATTCCATATATCTCTTTTGTGCACAAAGGCTTGTAAAATGGTAGGCGCTATGTACATCCATTTGCTGTTTTTGAGTATTTTCCTTTGGTACCAACATTCAAGAGGCAACAAACAGCAATATTTGTATGTATGTCATGTCCTCTTATGGGAATACCTGCAAACAAGGAGCCATTCTCTTATAAGAAGTTTTCTAGCCATGTAGGCAGGCACCAGATGTGCATTTTTCACAGTGGTCTCAGTGTAAGCACTTACACCACAAAGGTGAGCTAATTAGTGTTGCAGTCCTATAATATTTTGGTTTTATACATCAATAACGTCTACTCCCTGGCCATAACAACCTTTTCCCCACTATCACTAAACTTGAAACAGGAAGTATAGTGTCAGGTTAAACCAACCACATAACTTAGCATGCAGCAATGACTGAAGATTGATGTAGAAGCAACCCCAAGACCACCGTTTTCAAGAGGACCAGTGATCGGTTCTCTGGACTGCTTCTGGGCTCAAAAGAGTTTTCACATGTCACCAAATGTACTGGACTCTCAGGGCAAATAGCTCCAAGTCTGGACAAAGGGAAGTGAAAACGACCTTAGAAAACATGGTTCCTCAAGGGTTCTTTGGATGGCTAAGAGTATATAGCTTTTTAAAAGGCACCTAAAGGGAAACTTTAAGGGTTCCTCCAGAAGTGATGGGGCGCTAGATGGAACCTATGTTTGGTATGATTAGGGCAAGGTGGCTTAGTGGTTAGCACGGTTGCCTCGGACAACCCCCAGGGTCGGGGGTTTGATTCCTGCCTCTGCCCTGTGTGTGCAGAGTTTGCATGTTCTCCCTGTGCTTCGGGGGTTTCCTCCAGGCACTCTGTTTTCCTCCTCCAGTCCAAAGACATGCGTTATACTCTGATCGGAATTTCCAAATTGTCCGTAGTGTGTGTGATTGTGCCCTGCGATAGGCTGGCCCCCAGTCCAGGGTGTGCCCTGGGATAGGCTCCAGGCTTCCTGCGACCCTGTGTAGGATTAGCGGTACAGAAAATGGATGAATGGATGGATGTTTAGTAATGTTTATAAACTGTTCTCAAATGTGAGTGTGGTCACAGGAAATGATTTCTGGTCCACACTTCAAGTGTCGGTAGTGGTCTGCAGCTACAATTGAATATGCGTACAAAAGAAGTGATGCACAGTATAATTGTGGGATTTGCATGAAAACAAACCCGAGATGATGATGCTGTTGAATAAAGAGCCCTGGACATTGACCCGAGTGAGAAACTGCCCTTATTCAGTGGACTGTTGCCTCATTTGAGTCTCATGATAGCCCATACACTCTTCCCATGGTGACTTATAAACTCTTTATACTTGGATTTGTACCAACACTATTTACTCTACAAATAGCTCATGTTTGCACCATACTTCACCTTCATCCGTGACTTTAATGCATGATACACACTTTAGTCTATTGTTCCACTTGTTTTTGTCTCTTAATAGTGGTAATAGTACTACACATAACCTCATGGTTTGTTTTTGTTATTTGTAATCCTGTTGTTGCACTTGGTTAGTAGGTTCCACCAATACACCTTCAAAACATAAACATAAAACACTTGGGATCAGTTTGGTTCAGTTTTTAACAATGGACATTGTCCCAAAAGCAACTTTACAGAAATATATACATACAGGATATAGATTTCAGGATATAGGATCACGCCGTTATCGGAAAATAATCAACGATGTTTTCAGTGATGTGATGTAGCCACATGCAAAGTCGATTATTTTCCAATAAAAGCATTTTATGTTCTTGTGCCTATTAAACCACAGCAATTTGGTAACTGTAACAATTTTGTATTTATCGAAGGTGACAATATCATACTTTTAATCAGCTTATAGTTACTTTTAAAGCGGTGGAATGTCCTTGAATCAATTTAGTTCCTGATATCACTTTCACTATAAACAGGTGTCCCCTCTCTTGATATGTTGCTTGTCATGTTGCCAAGAAACCGAAAATCCCTCTTAAAGTTTTAAATCTGACTGTTACAAAGCACCAAAACTGGAGACTCCTTTCATTAACGCGAGGACGTTAACATAAACCTTGCCGCCAGAGCTACTGTCAGAGCCGCTGTTATAGAAAATTGATCAGCACAATCAGAATCGAGAATTCAAGAGCGCTGTGTTGTTATTATAATGACTGGAATGTACCGTACATCTGTCTATCTGAATAAATACCACCTTTCAGAGACAACTACTTTTCTAAACATAGTTTCCTGTTCTGTATTCAGTTTGCGATGGCCGAGTTTCCAGATCTCCAACCGCCTCAGCCATTCAGTGGCTTCCCTACAGATCACCAACCAATCCGCAGGACAGCTCAGCCTGCTGCAGAGGTTCTCTCTGCTGCGGCTCACTGCCATCATGGAGAAGTACTCCATGTCTAACAAGCATGGCTGGACCTGGTGAGACTTTAGATTTGTAAAACTGTACGATTTATTAGTACGTCGGTTCTGCTGATCCCTCAGGAAGAAGAACCTATGAAGAGAAAATGTGTTCACCATTCTCTGTGATGCAGGTCAGTGCCAAAGTTCATGAAGAGGATGAAGGTTCCTGACTATAAGGATAAGAACGTGTTTGGTGTTCCCCTCATTGTGCATGTCCAGCGTTTCGGTCAGCCTCTACCTCTGGGCCTCCAGCAGGCTCTCCGCTACCTCAGGAGCCAGTGTCTCGACCAGGTTCGTCAATTCTGCATAAAGTAAACGAATCTGTCGCTTAATGCAGTTTGATCAGCTTCTACGTGCTGGAATTTAGTGTGTCCACCGGTTACATGTCAAAATATAAGCGGTAGCCTGGGAAAACCTTTCACATAGTGATAGTTCGACATTTTGTACTATATCTAGTTCTGAAATCTGTACTGTTTTCCTGCACTGAAATATGTTTCTCATTTGTATGAACCTCACCCAGAAGTCACGTTCTAGTATTTTAAAATCTGCTTACCGCCAAACGTGTAAAGGGAGAAAATCTCGTTTAAAGATTTCATGCGGCGCAGGAGCACTGCAGACAATTTGACAGACAGAATCTGATTTCAAACAGAATTGATTGGGCTCATGTCAGTTTTGATCCAAGAATGCCAGAATGACGGCACAGTGGCATCCAAGGGTTTTTTTTTTCTACCAGACCACCACACATACGCTGTATATCACCTTCTTCACCATTGATTCGGTGTCTCAAATAATCTCCAGGTGGGACTCTTCCGCAAGTCTGGAGTGAAATCTCGCATCCAGGCTCTCAGGCAGATGAACGAGAACTCTCCGGAGGATGTGAATTATGAGGACCAGTCCGCCTACGATGTGGCCGACATGGTCAAGCAGTTCTTCAGAGATCTTCCCGAGCCGCTCCTCACCAGCAAGCTGGGAGAAACTTTCCTCCATATTTACCAGTGTAAGGGAATGAACCTACATTTCCCTGTAAAATTCATTCATTTACCACTATTTTCTAATCTACAATCTATATTTCGCTCACTTGTCATGAACCTTTTGTTTTCTGTATATCTTTGTAGACGTGCCTAAGGACCAGCGGTTGCAGGCGGTCCAGGCAGCCATCATGCTGATGTCCGACGAGAACAGAGAAGTCCTGCAAACCTTGCTGTGCTTCCTCAGCGATGTCACTTCCTCTGTGCAGGAGAATCAGATGACACCCATGAATATTGCCGTGTGTTTAGCGCCCTCCCTTTTTCACCTCAATATCCTGAAGAAGGAAAACCTCTGTCCAAGGTGGGCATTCACAGAGAGCTTGAGTGACTTGGGTTACATGGGGAAAGTTCCTCGTATTCAGAGTCAGGTTGGGCAGGAAAACTTAAGTTGATCAGCCCATGGTATCAGAACTTGAGATAAGCAATGTTTCCGGTTCAGATGGAGAAGATCTCGTCTGATGTCTTCTGGGCGAAAAATAACCCCCAAATAACTTTTGATGAACGACTGCACTGCTGTCATACATTTGTATATACTTTTTTGGCCTTGAATGGCATTCCATAGTTTTTTCTAGTATATTCAGAATGAAAGCTCTGCCGCTGTTTCTTTATAGAACCATGCAGAAGAAATACGCCACTGGAAGACCTGACCAAAAGGACCTGAATGAGAACCTGGCCGCCACTCAGGGTCTGGCACATATGATCACAGAGTGCAACCGGCTATTCGAGGTGAGTCTCTCTCTCTCTCTCTCTCTCTCTCTCTCTCTCTCTCATGGCATTGATGTGTTTAGATGTGGCAAGGTCCTTGACCATTGTCGTGTTAAAAGGGGCGGGGTTTGAATGAATACTTTATCTGGAGGTATGGTTAGGAATGCTGCTATGATATCCAATCAAATCATCTCTTCCTGCTTCCTTTAACAGTTCGAGTATGCATCAGCGGCTCAACACAGAGATATTCTCATAATAATTTACCATTCAATTAAAAATTTTTATGT
Organism: Ictalurus furcatus; assembly: GCF_023375685.1. NCBI lineage: Eukaryota > Metazoa > Chordata > Actinopteri > Siluriformes > Ictaluridae > Ictalurus > Ictalurus furcatus. The sequence continues at coordinate 24,094,148 of NC_071271.1, forward strand.
CAAATAACCAGCTTGTTTATAGAACTTACAACAAAAATGCCCAGTTATTTTTGTTGGGTGACATAAAAAGAATAAATTCACTATTGACGCATTCAGTATGACCTTTAAGCTAGGAAAATGAATAGACTTGACCTCGTAATGACCTGAACTTTATGTAATTTCTGGAAAATCAGTATCTCTTTGTCTCCCCCACCCTAAGATTCCCCATGAAATGGTGACGCAGTCGCGAAACTCGTACGTGGAGGCGGACCTGCAGGCCCCGACGCTGGAGGACTTGTGTAAGCAGCAGCAGCATGAGGAAGAGGAGGAGGACGAAGGCTCCTGGCCTGTGCACTTAGACTCCCGACTTCAAGTCCTGCTCAAGGAGGCGCGAGACAAAGCCAAGGGCTGGGTGTCCTGCCAAAGCTCCAATAACACCGAACTCGCATACAAGAAGGTAGTGATTGGAGACTTGGGCATGTTTGTACTGGCTTAGTGTACTGCCCTTAGGGGTCAGAGATAAGATGGTAGCTGAATAAGCAGAAATTTTTTTCACCTTCATTTCAAGTAAATTAGATAAGGGTATAGCGTATGTATAAGTCACTGTCTTTTTGGTGGTTTTGATTCACTGAATCACTGATTTTTTGGTACAAAGAAGAAGGCTAAGTATTGATTCACTGATTCGGTGAATCTCTGATTTGTTTTGTAGTCAGAGCAGGGCTATGTACTGATTCAATGATTCAACGATTCACTGATTTTGTTGGGAAGTCACAAAAAGCCTAAGTATTGATTCATTCATTTACTGAATCACTGATTTATTAGTAGTCAGAACAAGGTCGTGATTCACTGATTCAGTTTATCACTGATTGTTTGGTAAACAGTCAAGGCTAAGTATTGATTCACTGACTCACTGAATCACTTTTTTTTTGGTAAACAGAAGAAGGCTAAGTATCGATTCACTGATTCATTAAATCTCTGGGGTTTTTTGTAGTCAGATCAAAGCTATGTAATGAGTCAATGATTCACTGATTTTTTTTTAGTAGTCACATCAAGGCTCAGTATTGATTCACTGAATCACTGATCAAGGCTAAGTGTGTGAAATGTCCCGCTGGCCTGCAGGTAGGTGACGGGAACCCGTTGCGGCGCTGGCGTGTCTCAGTAGAGGTGGAAGCTCCTCCATCTGTGGTGCTGAACCGCGTACTGCGAGAGCGCCACCTGTGGGATGTGGATCTGCTGCAGTGGAGAGTGTGTGAAGTGCTGGACAAGCAGACTGAGGTCTTCCAATATGTCCTAAACCGCATGCCCCCACACCCCAGCAGGGACTTTGTAGTTCTCAGGTATGTGACAAACCACATTATTTGTGCTGTACTTCCTCTGATGTTACTGCACTGGAATTACTTGATATATTAATATATTTAAAACGACTCGTACACAGTTTTCTCCTAGTTACGTTTGCCGTGTGTTCACTCTCAGGTCGTGGAGGACAGATTTACCTCGGGGCGCATGCTCGCTCGTGTCCGTCTCCATCGAGCACGACGAGTGTCCTCTCGTAGGTGGTGTGAGGGGCGTCGTGCTCGAGTCTGGCTACCTGCTGGAGCCCTGCGGATCGGGCAAGTCTCGGCTCACACACATCTGCAGAGTGGACCTCAAGTGAGTACGCACACTGTCATCGGTCGTTTTGCTCATATTACCATATTGCATTTTTTAAACAGACAGGTCTGTTTATAAATATTAACGCATGCTAATATAGTGTGCATAGTGTAAATAAGTTCTCCCATTTCCTTCCCCATGTGTTCAGAGGCAGAACTCCAGAATGGTACAACAAAGCGTTCGGTCACCTGTGTGCCGCCGAGGCCGCCCGTATCCGCAACTCCTTCCAGCCCATCCATGCAGATGGACCAGAGACTAAAATCTGAGTCCCACGATGCCTTTCTGCATGAACGGACGTCTCTGTGAGGGACACCCAGGACCCGGGACACCCTTCAGCCAATGCTGTGACTCTTAAGATGCCCAAAGTGGAAATAAATAAATAAATAAATAAATAAATAAATAAATCAGCATCCTGCCAGTGTACCTTAGCTTTAATGTTGTTTTGCCCCTTTTGTAATATTGTATTATTTGTAATTATCATTATTCGTATTCTAATTAATTCTATTGGTACATATTTGCTGTGCACATAATCTTATACAATGTATACAACATCTAAGCTCTTAAATGCTTCTGGGAAGCATGTACGTTAATTTTTTTTGTGGTTTTTTTTTTTTTGGTTAAATCGAATGCTATATTTGATCACATGCTGCACAGTCGCATGTGTGTTCTTGTATTCTGTGTCAGTGTGTATATGTGTGTGTGTGTGTGTGTGTGTGTGTGTTCACGTGTATACGGACCTGTACAGAGTGTGTTTTATCAAAAGGCTTGTGTTAGTCCAAGCATTTGGCCGTTATATATATCTCTTGATATCTCATTTGCACTGATATCAATGTGATTTATTATGGTACACAATGTTACTCAGATGTAAGCTGGTTTTACTTGGCCTTTTTCTTTGTCGATTATTCAGTGTTTTGTCTGAGAAATTGGTGTTATTTTATTGTATTTTATTTTAACTTTGTAAAAATGAAAAAAAAAAAAAAAAATTGATGACTTGGGTTTGACTCTCTCAGACCTGCTCTTGTAGTACTGGATTACGTAGAGGACAAGTCAGAGACAATGTCTTTTTAATAAACTATACATAAATTAATTATAAATAACTGGTTATGTCTTTTTTTTTTTTTTTTTTTTTCCGTGACTTTCAGCTATCCTGTATTTCTCCCCTAATTGTTTTTTTTTTTGTTTTGTTTCTGATAAATTCTATAGAGTTTCTATAGAGATTCTATAGAATCTGCTGCATATTCAGTAATAGTTCCCCGTATTCAGACTCGGGTTACGCACATGATTAAGTCCATATTCTGGGCTTCGCGTTCAGATTATTACAGTCACCTCCATGTAAGCGGGGGAGGGAGGGGGCGGGGGAGGGGGAGCGATGACAGACGATGCGGAATGAAGAAACAGATCGTCTTTCCTTTCCTTCCTGTCAAATGCAGTATGAGCTCGTCTGGAGAATGAGAAGGTCTTGTCTTGTCCATGTAAAATTCACCCCTTGAGATTAAGATGCTGTCTCCTCCGTGTGGGGGAAAAAAAAAAAAAATCTTTCCATAGACTTTACACGGACGATACGGTTAATTTTATTAACGCTGACGTATTAATGTGTCCGATTCTGGCATCGAATAGCATTCGATACTTATTTTATAGTGTGTTCACAGCCGAAAACCTACATTTCAATGTCACGTATTGTGGTTAAGTCAAGCTGTCAGACATTGGTGCTGGACTCAACTTGATATTCCGAAAAACAATTAAGTTCAAGGACAGACTTGCGCGTACCTGAGAGACGTCTCTGGTTTACTTAAACTCCACCACACGTATGCAGATCTTGTGCAGCTCTCTGAATGGCCCTCCTGTCTATAGTGATATCTGAGGTGTGAATATCAATGCGTACGCTTTCAGTATTGAATCTTCACTCTGTGCATTTCACTAACTCCGAATACGGCCTTATGTCTCCACAGTGTATGTTTTTTTTTTGGAATCTCGTTCATTTTATTATCTCCATTTGTACGTATTATAATAGAGTGTATGCATTGGAAGTTAAAGTGTGTTTAAAAACAGTCATGTGGGAAAAAAGAGATTTATATATGTATATGTATAGTATATAGCAGTATATAGCAGTATATAAAGTATCTTCAAAATCCCAGCACACTTTTCCAAACTATAGACCGAAACGGGAATTGTTAGGAAAATATACAATATATAAAACATTAAATATATACAACCTTATAGCCACTAGCCCTGTCCAGGGTGTACCCCGCCTTGTTCCCGATGCTCCCTGGGATAGGCTCCAGGTTCCCCGTGACCCTGAAGAGGATTAAGCCGTGTAGAAGATGGATGTATGGATGGATGGATGGATGGATGGATGGATGGATGGCTTATAGCCACCAGTTTAGCGTCACACTCTTACCTCAACGTTAACTATGTCCATGACTGTATCTTATTGATTGTATAATGTTCTATTTGGGGAATTGTGCCACTGTGTAAACACATCCTGGAGTATATCCAGTGCAAAAGAAACAGAAATTGTATTTATTTATTTTTTTTTAATAACACGACGGGTTGCTAAGTGCACGGTGGCTACGTGGTTAGCATGTTTGCCTCGCACCTCCAGAGTTGGGGGTTTGATTCCCGCCCCCAGTGTCTCATACAGGGTTAGAAACCAGAAAAGCTCATCTGTTTGTCATACAGAACATCTTGACACGGTTTGAGTCGAGTGTGTGATTATATTTAGGCTCGCAGGTTTTTCACAATTGCTAAACCGTCGGTTATAAACGGATCTTATTTGAAGGCTACGTTAGCTTTGTAGCTCCACTTGGAAAAGGGTGGTAGTTGGCTGGTTTTTTGGGGGTTTTTTGGGGGGGGCAAATTATTATAAACAACTTTTTAAAAATGAGTTAATGAGTTTCTTATATCCCTAATGCCTACAGTTATTATTACTATTACTTAAGAAGGACTTAATGCTTGATTTCTTAGCAGCTGACTAGAGAGACATCAAAAGAAAAATGCTTTTACATCCCCTAGATGGCACTATTAGTCTGTCTCGGTTTTATATTCTGATCTTCGCTTCATCTGTGAAGGGATCTTTAAGGCAGGGATTACTAAAACTGTTTTAAAAGCATGCTTTATAACAATAGAAACTGAAATGGCGGTATTTTATTCATGAGTTGTACTAAAATATGTATGTATGATTTTTTATCACAGTAAACGAGTTACACATCTGCTTGTAAATTATTGATGTATCTCAGGACTGAAAAATAAGCTTTTTTTTTTTTTTTTTTTTTTAACGAGAAGGTCATTACGGATGAGTAATCCTGATGATACGGACTGGTATTTTATGCCCAATATGTAATGCAGTGCTAAACTCGGTGCATTTTTCCCCCCCATTTAAAACAGACTAACTCAGTGCCTTAGTGCACTTTGTAATACGGAGCTGCTTTGGATTAAATATTAATGATCCAGGCTCAACCTGTCAAGCGTATGACATGGAGTGTTAAACTTCTCACACTCTGAGCTTTCTGAAACATCTGTCTAGAGTGTAACACGGCCACAAGCTCACAGCTGGAGAGACAGGCGAAGAGAAGCCAATTAACTAATAACAAAAGGAGAAAGTGGGTCTCTGATCTGCCTAACTGCTAAGGTGAAGTGGAAATTAGTGCAGGGCCAATTTGGGAAGGAAACACTTACTCTCGTTCAGGCAGCCATGCCATGGCAATATTTCAACTACTCGAATGACTTCTGCTTCTTTTTTTTTGTTGTTGTTGTTTGTTTATGTTGATAAACAAAAAGCTTTGTTAAAAAAATCTGAAGTCTGTATTAATAGTTTCAGATTCAGGACTAATACATGCATCATGATCACGTTCATGTGCTCACGTTTTTATAACGGTTATGATGTTTAACACGTGTTCCTTGAGATGCTAATGAAGAAACAGGTGTGTGTGTGTGTGTGTGTGTGATTGTGTGATGTGCTGTCTGTCTCTCTGTCTGTCGGACTTTTCATGGAGATTTAAAGGCTTACTATAGAAAGTGCAGAGTGACACGTACTACATAAACAGTGATTCAGTCTGATATGTCCTTATGCTTACACACACACACACACACATACACACACACATACACACACACATGTTTGGCTTACTATCCTTGTGAGGACCTTCCATTGATGTACACACAAGGTCAAAACTGTTCCTATCCTTGTGCGGAAATTTGGCCGCCAAACAAGATATAAAAACAAGCCCACACACACAGATACACAGAAGTTTTCTTTTTACAGTTTATTCGCATTCATTAAATGAATAATTTCCCACTGATTTATTCATGTTCAGTAACCGCTTTATCCCAGTCAAGGATTTAAAAAAAAAAAAAAAAAAGCGAAAAAAAAAAACTGTTTAATTGTATTTTTTTCTTTATTAATTTTAAATTTCTCTGCTTTTGTAAATCAGTTTTAGATTTTGAAAGGAAAATTAATGAGTGTTATGTAAAGAAACAATTTTCTTAAAACTAACTAACTACTTCTACTAAAACTACTACTACTATACACTGCTACTAACAACAACAACAACAACAACAACAACAACAACAACAATAATAATGATAATAATAATAATGTGGGATTTATATAATAAACAGTATTGCTACTATGATTATCTATCGTGCTTTGATCTTCTGGTTCTACCCTGGTCAGGATTGCAGTGGGTCCGGAGTCTATCCCCAGGACCATGAGCACAAGGTGGGAATCGATTCAAGATTCAGAATTTCGATTTGTCACGTACACAATTTTATACAGTATAGAACTTGTAGTGAAATGAAAATGCTGTCATAAGTGATCAGTGCAGATGTTGTGCGTGAACAAGGAGAGATTATAAATAGGTTTAAAAAAAAATAAAAAAAAGTCAATAAAAGCACAGTCTAAGCGGAGCGACCGGGACGGCGTCGCCATCTTGGATCTTCACCCTGGAAGGGATACCAGTCCATCGCAGTGCACCATTCACACTCTAGTTTCACACCTAGGGGCAGTTCGAGTCACCGGTCCACCTATCGGCATGATTTTGGGAGGTGGGAGGAGCTGATGATCTAACTGAGGACCCAGAGTTGTGAGGCACCAACCATTAACAATACAGAGCACAACTGCACGCACACACACACACACACACACACACTCTGGACGATTTTGGAAATGACAATCAGCCTGCAATGCATGTCTTTGGACTGGGGGAGGAAACTAGAGTACCCGGAGGAAACCCCTGAAGCATGGGGAAAACACGTAAGATCCATGCATACAGGGCAAATCCGGGATTCGAACCCCTAAACCCGGAGGTGCGAGGCACACATGCTAACCACTAAGCCCCTGAGCCCCCTATTACTTCATAGTTTTATATCATTTATAAGTTTATATAATCAAAGAATAATACAATTGAATAACTTTTATTTTGGATAATTGGTGTAATTTAATTAAAGAACCGATTACTGAATGTTGACCTGGAGAATACTAACTAATTATTAAGCATTTTTATTTACTCTTCTTCTTCTTCGGTCATAATAAACACTACGTTTTCCAGTCTCTGTGTGTTGAAGCCTATATTATTATTGGTGTCAACGATGTGTATTATTTCTCCAGTGTGAAGGTGAAGGTGTGTTAGTGACGTGTGGAGGATGACAGAGCTCAGATCTCAGCCGCACATAGAGGGCGTGTTGCTGAAGCAGACAGGTCAGACCTGCACTAACTGATGGCCTTTACGACTCACTTCACAAACTCGATTCTTTCGAAAAGAGCCGGTTTAATGAATCGAAGCGAGTCAGTTTTCATTCATTAGATGTAGGGAAGCGTGTATGGATTTATTGCAGAATAAATCTTTGTCCCTTATTCACATTCATTCCTACTGTCACTCTATCTTCAGAGCAAGCATGATTTATAATGTATGACTTAGAAATAAGTTTGATTTGTTTGTGAATGGAATAGGAATAAAGCTATCACAAAATCCAGAGTCTAGCTGTCATGGTAAGAGGGATAAGCTTTATTAATATATAGTATGAACCATAATTTTGACTATTTAAAAAAAATATATATATATTTTAAACAACCATCATGTAAGAAATGAGTTTGATGGAAATGATAGTCAAATGCTTAGATTTAGAATGCATATAGACTAAAGATTGAAAAGGCTTATAAAAAAGTCATAATAATACATTATAATACGTCACATGAATTTATTCATCTTTATAAATAGTGCTTTATCCTGGTCAGAGTTTCTGTGAATCTGGAGCCTATCCTGCATGGGATACATGGCTCAAGATGACACACACACACACACACACACACACACACACACACACACACATTAACAAACATTTACATAGGGGCAATTTAGCATAGCCAATCCATATACCAGCATGTTTTTGGGAGGAAGAAGAAGAAAAACAAGAAGAAGCCTTTATTTGTCACATATACATTACATTATGGAATATATAGTTAGGAACCTTGGGGTCAGAGTGCAGTACAGCACCTGTGGAGTAGAGAGGGTTAAGACCTTGCTCATGGGCACAAACAATGGCAGCTTAGTGGTGCTTGCACTAGAACCTCCAGCCTTCTGATTGGTAACCCAGAGCTTTCAACTAGTGAGCAACCACTGCCCCAAAAAAGCATAATTAGTACATTAGAGCATAGAATGAACCATTATTTTGACTTTTATTTTTATTTATTTATTTATTTATTTTACATATACCATCATATAACATAAGAGTATGCTGGAAATGATGGTCATATACTTAGATGCTACATATAGACCAGACAAAACAGAGAACCTTAGAGGAAACCCACATGGACACAGGGATAACATGAGAAACTCCACACAGACAGGAAGCCGAGCTCAGGATTGAACCGGGGACCCTGGAGCTGTGACGGTGCAGCCCTACCCACTGCCTCTCATAATAATAATAATAATAATAATAATAATAATAATAATAATAATAATAATAATAATAATAATAGGAGTGCTTGTTTTTCTTTTGAACCAATCCATCCGATTCAGATTCAAGGGAGTCGTTCGGAAAGAACCGATTCCTTCGTGAATCGTCCATGTAGAGATTGAGTGGCGCTCAGAGAGGAAGCGCGTCCCGAGCCAACCACACACCGCACACACCGCACACGGACTCGGGTCTGTCCACATCGGCAGCGGTTCGTCTCTTATCTTAAGCCTCTGTTAGGCTGCTTCTCGAAATTTCTTCCAAGCCCGATCCGTGTCCGGAAACGGCGTGGATGGTGTCGCGCTGCCTGTAGAGACAGGTGTGGATGATGATGATGATGGCGAGTGAGACAGCGCTGTGCGCTCCGGGCCGCGGAGAGCAGCAGCAGCAGCAGCAGCAGCGCGGGGCCGCGGGCTCCGTCACGGGCGAGGCGGCTGCCTCGGGGTCGTCTGCGGGGTCTGCGTGCTCCGGCTCCGGATCCGTGCTCCTGGCGGCCGGCGTGCTGAACCCCGCGGTGCCCATCCGCAACATCAGGACGAAGTTCGCCGTGCTCGCGGGTCTCATCCGTGCCGGGGAGGTGAGCGACAGAGACATCGCGGAGACCGTGCTCAATCTGGTGAGCTGATGATCTATACAACCTACACAACCACATACACCCTACACAACCACATATACACCCTGCACAACCATACACACCCTACACAACCACATACACCCTACACAACCACATATACACCCTACACAACCACATATACACCCTGCACAACCATACACACCCTACACAACCACATACACCCTACACAACCACATATACACCCTACACAACCACATATGCACCCTACACAACCACATACACCCTACACAACCACATACACTCTACACAACCACATATACACCCTACACATCCATATACACCCTACACAACCACATATACACCCTACACATCCATATACACCCTACACAACCACATATACACCCTACACAACCATATACACCCTACACAACCACATACACCCTACACAACCACATATACACCCTACACAACTGTATACACCCTACACAACCACATATACACCCTACACAACCACATACACCCTACACAACCACCCTCACGTGCTCTCTGTGGAATGTGAAGCTTTAGTTCATTGCTCAGAGTGTAAATCCATGCACACTATAGCAATAACACACACACACACACACACACACACACACACACACACACACACTTAACGAGTGTGTCGGCCTACCAGGTCTCTTAACTTTCACACACGCTGATGCCCACAGATCACCTGCTGACCTCCAGACATCATGCAGTAACACTCACACAGCACTGTTCCTGTTACCTCTTACTTGTTTACAAGTTTATTTATTTATCATTGACTCAATGAGAAGAAAAATCAAATGCATCCTGGCTGACACACAAATCAGACTAATGTAGACACATGTTAATAAAAAGAAACTTTCATGCTCATTTATCTTTACAGTTCCCCTTACAGAAAGGTTTTCACATGTGATGATGATGATGATGATTATTATTATTATTTTACACATGTGTAATATTTTCAGGGGGCACTGTGGCTCACACCTGTGGCGCTGGGGGTTCAAACCCCGCCTCTGCCCCGAGTGTTTGGAGCTTGTGTGTTCTCCCCGTGCACTGGGAGTTTCCTCCATGTACTCTGGTTTATTCCCCCAGTAAAAACACATGCGTTGTAGGCTGATTAGTTTTTCCAAATTGTGTGATCGTGCCCTGAGATGGGTTGGCGCCCCGTCCAGGGTGTCCCCTGCCTCGTGCCCCGAGTTCCCTGGGATAGGCTCCAGTCTCCCCCGTGACCCTGTGTAGGATAAGTGGTGCAGAAAATGGCTCTATGTCATTTTTTCCATCTCATGTAGTGCAAGAGATTTTATTTTCACGTGATATTTTTTCCACATCATTAATTTATCTTCACTTTATTTTTTTTCCATATGCAGTACATGTGTTTTTGTTTTCACGTGTGTATGTATGATGATTATTATTAATTACAAATGTCATTTTCTCCCAATTCTTAATTTTCCACATGTAGTGCAGGTCATTTTATTTCCGCGTAATTGTCCCCACAACATTCATTTATTTATTTATTTTGCGTTATTTGTTTCACATGTAGAGCGTGTGTTTTTAACCATTTTTCACATGATGAACTTATTTTTTTTTACATATTATTTTTTCACATGTACGGTGTATATTTGTACTTTTCCGCATGTGAATTTTTTTACATTTACATTTAGTCATTTGGACACACTTTTAAAGAATATGTAAATCCAAAGCAACTTACCATTGAGCTAATCAAGAGAGATTTATGGGCCAGTTTGGAAATACTGGGATTCAAACTCACAGCCTTCCAATGAGTAGTTCAGAACCCTATCTGCTGAGCCACCGCTTCCCCATCACATCAAATGAATGTTTTGCTTTATAATTTCCATGTGTTTTATTCACATGATTCATATTTGTTTTATTCACATGATTCACATTTGTTTAATTCACATGATTCATATTTGTTTTATTTACATGATTCACATTTGTTTTATTCACATAATTCATATTTGTTTTATTTACATGATTCATATTTGTTTTATTTACATGATTCACATTTGTTTCATTCACATGATTCACATTTGTTTCATTCACATGATTCACATTTGTTTCATTCACATGATTCACATTTGTTTTATTCACATGAGTCACATTTGTTTTATTCACACGATTCACATTTGTTTTATTCACACGATTCACATTTGTTTTATTCACACGATTCATTTGTTTTATTCACACGATTCATATGTTTTTTTCACACGATTCATATTTGTTTTATTCACATGATTCATATTTGTATGATTCATATTTGTATGATTCACATTTGTTTTATTCACGTGATTCGCATTTGTTTTATTCACGATTCACATTTGTTTTAGTCACATGAGTCATTTGTTTAATTCACATGATTCACTTTTGTTTTATTCACACGATTCATATTTGTTTTATTCACACGATTCGTATTTGTTTTATTCACACGATTCGTATTTGTTTTATTCACACGATTCGTATTTGTTTAATTCACACGATTCGTATTTGTTTTATTCACATGATTCGTATTTGTTTAATTCACACGATTCGTATTTGTTTTATTCACATGATTCGTATTTGTTTAATTCACACGATTCACATTTGTTTTATTCACGTGATTCATATTTGTTTTATTCACGATTCACATTTGTTTTAGTCACATGAGTCATTTGTTTAATTCACATGATTCACTTTTGTTTTATTCACACGATTCACTTTTGTTTTATTCACACGATTCACTTTTGTTTTATTCACACGATTCGTATTTGTTTAATTCACACGATTCGTATTTGTTTTATTCACACAATTCACATTTGTTTTATTCACACGATTCGTATTTTGTTTTATTCATATTTGCTTTATTTTACCCATATTAACACGTGTTTACTTTTAGTCTAGGCCAATGACATGTTGAAATTGAACTTCATCACTCACACGATCGCGTGCATTAAATAAGAAACGTATGTGATTTCACCGTAGGTGTAGCTACATGGAAACAGTGCAATTAAAGCCATTCTGCTTTTTGCACACTTTATCATTTTCAATGGTATCATCTGATATTATATATCCCGGTTCAACACAGACTCAGCTAATGAGATATAATTTCACACTCCAGGTCACTGCAGTGTGACCCACTCAAGGCACAAGACTCAAACTCATGACCAGAGAAAGAGAATAGCACCAGAAACTGACGTTAATCTGATGATCAAGGCAAACATGACACTTGCTTGTTAGTGTAATATCTATGTTCTAAGTTAGTGCCCCCTCTGGCTTGCTCATTGCTCATGATTTGGCAGTGCTTAATTTGTCCTTCATGCCGTTATCAGTGCTGTATCTTCTGTAAGTTTTGTTTCCTTTCTGAACATTGTCGTTGTGAGCTGATGTAATGATCTAGTGATAAAGCCACAGATGTTCCTTCTGTTCGCTGCTCTTAAATATAGGTATGATGACATGAGCATATGGTGAGGTGCCACTGAATGCTTTATGGATTTCTGGGATACTTTATACTGTATATAAAGCTCTGATCTGAGCTCTATGTGGAATCTTGAGAAAATACTATGCCCATGTTTACACACTGCTGCGTATGCTGGATTGTGTTGTGGTTTGATTATTAGGAACAGAAGTGCAGTTATGAGATATTAAGACGTAACCGAGAGGAAAAAAAGACACAGTTGTGTGTACATAAGTCCCAGTTAAGAGATAAAATGTCACAGTTGAGGGATATTAACACGCACTTGCAAGATAAAAATCTGCATAATAGTTTGTTTCATAAGCAGAAGCGAGCTTCCGTAGTCATCTTCATCAGTCCGTACAGGATTTCATTTTTATTCCTGTGGTCAAAAATTCTTGATTTTGCTTTGGCTTTTTTTAATTTTTTACATTTTTAAAAGTTTTTAAAATTTGCAATGCAACTTGCTGAGGTTTTTTTTTTTTATGCGTTGAATTGAATTGGCGAAATTGCAGTTGCACCAAATTGTCTTTCGCGGTGGTGTTTGTTGGTAAATGAGACGTTTTAGCTGTACTCGTGTTCGACGCACGCGAATTCGAAGAGGGCTTTTCCCGAACGCGCGTCGTGATGACGTCACATGACGCGTCTTGGCCCGAATCTGCGGTAATTTTTTAAAAATCGCAAAAAATCTCACGATTACGAAATTCTGGAGGGACTGCTTTCTAAAAATGTTACTGAGTAACCGCTCATGTAGCGAAACTGTTATTCAGGCTCTGGAATCTGTTAACTAGCTTAGCTAGCATCTAATTTTCACATAGCACAAACACTAAGCATATGGTTTCGACTTCTGGCCAGAAAATACGGTATATTTTAACCAATTTCTTTGGGTTGAAATATTAATACGAATAGCAGCGTGGTGGTGCAGCTCCTGGGTTTGATCCTGAGCTGGAGTCTATATGAGGTTTCACATATTTTCACTGTGTGTATGTGGGTTTTCCTCCGGGGTTCTGTCCCTAGATGTGAACGTGAGTGTACGATACCCTGTGATCTTACGCCGGTGTTCCTGGGATAGCCTCCGGTTCCGTCGTGACCCTGACCATTAAAGAGTGCTTACTGCAAATGTCTGAATAATAATAATAATAATAATAAAAATCTGACTATAGAGATCAGTGCAGAATCGTTTAAAGAGAGACTTGAATCGTCCCCCTCCCCCCGACCCCTCACCCTTGATGATACATCTCGAACTTGTTAATGAGACAGACTAGACTTCTATCTATCTTGTGACTTTGTGAAGAAATGCATCGGAGTTGACAACACTCCGATCTAGTGAGAGCACCGTCTTTCACTCGAATCCCAGAGGCGGCAGATGGAGTAAACGCGCCGAGGAGCCTGTTGACATTCAGATGACGCTTCTGTTACCGAGCTCCCGGCTCCCGGTGCCCATAACACACCAAGAGACTTCTGTAAAACTGGGCTTGCAGGCAGGAACAGAAGCCAAGCACTTAAGCACTCAAGAGCGTTCAACTTAAAGGCACTGAACTGAAAAATGGCAGCGTAGGACGTGAAATAATAATAGACTTTCTTTCAGGGGTGAAAGAGACTGAAGGTGCGGGTGTTTACTATACACGTACACCTTTTATAAACATCATTATAGCTGTTTATAGCAGGAATTGTGCGATAATGACGTCAGGTTGATGTCTTTATTGTTTTATATTTAACAACCCTGCAACATCAAATGAATGCGTCGCTTAGTTTGTTTAATCACATCTGATTGGCTGTGAGCAGCTATGGTGAGAAACAGGATGAACCAATCAGAATCATGCATTTCTCCCTGTTTCCGTCTCAAAGCCAGCGAGGTGTACAGCTGTCGTGTGTGGAGATATCGAGATAACCGTTTCCCTTTTGTTTTAAAAATCCGGTTTAATTGACAGCCTAGTGCTAACGTGACTTGTTCTATGACTTGTTTGTGAGGATTTCTTCAAAATCATAATATCTAGTACCCCGCCTTGTGCCCGATTGTCCCTGGGATAGGCTCCAGGTTTCCCCGTGACCCTGAGAAGGATAAGCGGTATAGAAGATGGATGGATGGATGGATGGATAATATTTAGTTTATTTAGATTTAGCATGTTTTCCTGGTTTAAATAGCGGCCATAAAAAGCACTCACTTTTTACTATGAATACTATACATATCATGTATTATAGACATCTTACGTCTTGTGTTCCAGACATGGCATAGTAGCGAGTCAAAATAACTTCCGCTTCGGTTTTGCAGGCTTTGCGCAGATCGATCTTTTGACGATTCTCTCACATTTAATCGATCTGCTTCAATTTCGAGTAAATCAGGTCCTGTGAGTGCAGTCTGGTGATCTACTCACCCCTGTATCGTACCTGACCTCGTCTACACCTGCTCACAGGCGGCAGAACAGATTTGTGGTCCGCTCTTAGCTGGGAGATCCAGCGTCTGATTGTTGAGGGCTCCAGAGATTAATTATAATCCATTTAGTCTCAGCAGGGAGCAGCAACTTTACAGCCCTTGGCATGCCGGGGCAGAGGCACTGACAGCCTTAACACACTCAGCCTCACAGTGCTGGGACATCTCCAGAGGAACCGTGTGAAGGGAATAAAAACGCAAACGCGCGGGGAAGGAAGATGCAGAATCGTAATATCGTTCCTCATGTCGCTCGCGTAATCTGCCAAGCAAAAGTGGCAGCACTCCAGACGCATCTTCTTTCTCCAGATGTTTTTGTCTTTTTAGTGTTGTGATTAAGAACAGCGTCTGTTTGCCATCCAGATTCATTACACTGGGATTACTTGGATGGAGTAGCTTCCCTTTCCCTACAGGCTCTCCAGAACCAGGACATGAGGATTGTGAATGTAACATTTGATGCTTCAACGTTGCCGTCGTGATCCTGTCTTTGAGATCGTAATCACCCCGACGTCCTCCTCAGTCCGTATTCGCGTGAACGATGTTTAAGCTTAGTGTAGGAGAGGACGAATAACATCAGCTTTGTTCTGCAGTACTTGTTGGGAAGGGGGTGGGGGGAAAGAAGCAGTTTCCAGATCTCTTGGGATCGAGGCTGCAGAATGCAAAACGGGAACGGTCGTCCTAGATGTGCGTTCGGTGTTTCGACTCGATGACTCCAATCCTAACAAATCATCAAGACATGAGCGGCGCTAGCAGTCGATTTCCTTGCTTTTCAGACACTCCTGCTTCATGTGCATGTTTATTATAGATTTCTAGCTTCACTGTTGGGATTGAATTGACTTTTAAAATGTGTTTTTATCCACCGCTCGTATTGTGTTTTTTTGTTTTTTTTTAAACCGTGCTGTGATTGTGTCTGATGTTCACTCATCCCACGGTGAATTCTCGCTTCTGACTAGAACTGGAATTTCAGACAAGATGGAAGAGTATACACTATATATATATATATATATATATATAAATATGAGTATACAAGAGAGGGTGGTGACAGAACGACTGTTTATCGTAAGTTTATAACGAACGCGGTACAAGGAACCAGCTCGTATCGTCGTCGGCGTACCACGACGTTAAACGTAACTAGAAACGGATAAACAGTACAATGTGTTGTTTTTTTATTAATTTTTTTAAAAATATAAATGTTGGCAAATTGCTGTGGAATAATAATAATAAAAAAGAATGAAATAAAATTCTCTTATAGGAAAATGTTCAACCTCGGGCTTAGAATTAGGCCGTTCTCGATTATTTTCCCGTGACCGCATGTCTTGCGGTGTTCTACTTATTAACAGGTTCCGTGTAGACGTATCGTCTGGGTTCTGCGTGGCCGTGGTGGCGGTTGGGGGTAAATTTGAACGTATTGAAATTTTCCGACTATTATCCTTAGCATATTTGTGAAAGAAAGCTTACTGTACTTCTGGTCCAAAGTCTGTCCATTCCACCAAAATAGCATGTCTGAGATTGAACGAAAATGTACGTAGATGACTTTAAGTACACGTAGGAAGAATAAACATGTTAAAATACATATCTAATTCATTTTGAAAATGCAACCAAAGGATTTAACGGAGACAAAATGGCATGTATTTGTTTAATTTATAAATCATTTGATTTATTTCAACATTTATTTCTTTTTTGAAGCGGTCAGCGCCTGTTTTACGTAATAATCCCTTGGACTAGACGTGTTTTCAGAAACGCCCTGAGCTTCTTTTGGGACACTCTCGACTGCATTTTGGAACAAAAGTTATTATTATTATTTTTAATATGAAACAAACACTTTGACCAGTGGTTTCCATCAGAAAATGACGTTACACGTGAACAGAGCCTGACTTTGTTTATCTGCCCACCCGCGTTAGATAGTAACGTCAGTTCAGTCTCTGTATCTCTATGTAATGTCAACTAACTGACTTTGCTTTCTAACGTAATGCAATTCGGTACGTGAATATCTATGTAAGTTAGCTAGGTTAGCCCTTTCTGTAGTTTTAAAATAGGCTGCATGAGTTATATCTATAGTTATCTGCTAGCGCTACTGTTAACGTCCACAAGAATTACTCGCTAACAAAGAAAATTAAATCCTACTTCATTTATTCTTTGTTGGTCGGCGCATAGAACTCTCAGTGTCGTTTTTACGTTCGTTCCGATATATCGGCTTTTTACGTTCGTTTAGCTTAAGGCGCTCCGCAAAAACGCGTAGGCGCCGCGCCTAAGCCTTTCTACGTGAAGGAAAACCCTGGACTGTTTGAGTTTAGACACGGGCATTAGTGTAACTTTTGAAAAACAAACAGGCCTGGAACAAGAATATGGACTGCATGAATAGAAGCCAGGCCAAGTCGTGCTGGGCTTCTTGTTGACGTCAAGCACGTCTCACAACAGAGATATACTTCCGAGTTTGAATCCATCCATCCATCTATCTTCTATACCGCTTATCCTCTTCAGGGTCATGGAGAACCTGAAGCCTATCCCAGGGAGCATCGGGCCAATCCATCCATCGCAGGGCACACTCACACACCCATTCATACACTACGGACACTTTAGACACACCAATCAGCCTACCATGCATGTCTTTGGACTGGGGGAGGAAACCGGAGTACCCGGAGGAAACCCCCGCAGCACGGTGGGAATCGAACCCCCGACCCTGGAGGCGTGAAGTGAACGTACTAACCACTAAGCCACCGTGCGCCCAAGTTCGAATCCACACTATCTTTATAGATCCTCCCAATCAGTAGGATGCTTTGGAGTTGCTCTGGTTTACATCACCTACATGGTGTCTTCCCTTGTTAGAAGGAAAAAGAAAGAATACCAACGAATGCGATCCTGCAGAGTGATTAAATTGCTCGTTATAATGGCAGCTAAAGCCGGTGTAGAATTTTGCACCTTAAATGCACACATGCAACGGTTTCATTAGTGTAGTTCGCTATAAATAATGCCATGATACAGTAAGTGCCATGAGTGATGCAAGCATGCGGGTTCACAGGAAAAGGAACCTGCTAGGAACAGGTTTGTATTCGTTTATATTGACGTACAATTGTGTATATACAATTATATTTGCTGTTCTGAAAATGTATTGTATCCTGACACCTCCATATTGTATCGTATTGCTTCGAGCTCGTTTAAAACACGAGCATCGGTGTCTGGGTATCCGTGTCACGTCGTCCATCCACGAGGGAGCTTTCTCATCACATCTCCTACTGGGCAGTTGAACAATTATGTACCATAGCAGGGAGGAAAAGTGCACCGTCGCAGTCTGATTGTCCCAGTGGAGCCCGACTAAACGTCGCGCCCAGCATGACCCGCGTCCAAGCACCGCCGCTTAATTTCCCCTTCCTGCAGTAAACCTCTATCTGTTCTCCTTCATCTGTTTCGGTTAAAAATTACACCGAGAGCTCGTGAAGCATATTAGCTGGTAGGAAAGTGATTATACGGTAGCAGTGTAGTTTACAAAAAAAAAAAAAACAAAACAAAAAACCTCGCTGATTTTAAATAGGCAAAATTAATGGTGTGAGAGAAATGCTTAAAACGGCACTATATTAGGAGCCAAGCCACAACATTTCCATTATTTAATGAAATGTTTATTTGAGAGTAAAAATACAATCTGGGGCTACGTAAACGTTTCATCAGTCGGATCATTAAAGGAAGCGAAGCGTCTACAGATATCATCATCGTGCGCCATCATATCGTTCTTAAAGAACAACATTGTCCATTTAAATGTTAATTAAAAAAAAAAAAAAACATTCCAGCATGAGCCTGTCGTTTATCTTTCCCTATACTTTTGCTTTCTCATTTTCTTGATTGATTGTTTTTTTCAGCGTCATTTTCATCTCGATTGCGTCAGGAAACTATATTACGAGCGTATAGATTGACGCAGCACTGACCCTCCCCCGCCCCCCCACCAAGGATCCGTCCGTGACTCGAACGGATCTCCTCGAATTAGTTGTAGACGGCACGATCACAGGACATTTTTACGTAGATAATAGGTTCTGAGAACTTTTTATATTGATGAGAAGCACACGTCCGTGAAAGTGTGGATGTAGCATTACACTAGTGTGATCAGGGGATCTGGAGTACACTGTCACTCTGGAGTTACACTGGTTATTGTATTGTTCTATAGATTTTGTTTTTTTCTTCTGCCTCTTGAAATCGCAGTTTGAATGAAATGGTTGTGCCCGGTCTTTCGCACGGACGTTTGTCGGTAAACGAGACCTGTTCGCTGTACTCACGTTCGAGACACGTGAATCGAAGAGGGCTCTCGCTGAATGCGTGTTGTGACGTGCCACAGGACACGGCTCGGCCCAAATCTGCGGAAAATCTGCAGTGATTTTGAAAAATCGCAAAAGAGCCTCAGAATACTGTGGCGTTAGGGGTGGGGTTATTCTGAGCTTTCGTTCGTTTCTGTGACGGCACATCCGCTCTTTTTTTTCTTCTTCTTCTTCGTTTATTTAAAATAAAATCCACAAACTGAGTGTTACAAATATAAACTTCAGACTAAAACATTACGCAACTGTTTGTCCAATTATATAAGACGGAAAAGAACCCACCACACACACACACACACACCAGAATATATATTATTCATTTAGGACTGTTGTTTAATTCAGTGCTTTTTTTTTTTTTGCATTTATAAAAATTTATGCATAAATACTTATAAATATAATATAAACTTTATAATAAAAACTCCCCTTCACTGCACCTTATGGTCTCTGTTACTCACTGCTTTTAGGAATATCGTTTTACTTTGGATCATGGTGTTTTAATTGGACGTTAGAGATCTTACTTGCGCTCCCACTGCGAGTGAGGAGCAGCGCGGCCTCGTTACTAATAGATCTCTTCTGTTATAATAAATGACGCGCAAATACGGCATATAATGACCCTAGACTTAAATTAAACTAAACCTCTTAAGCAACTTGCACCAGTTTCCCCAACCCCTTGAACACAGTGGAGCGTTTTTTGGTACAAGCATAAGTTTGTGCTCGTGCATCATTGTCGTGCTTCCCTGCTACACAAACTCCGCTTTGTAAAGTTTGATCTTCTCCGTGGTGTTTAATATAAAATAATCCCCTGCCTTAGAGGACTCGGCGGTTGCACGCTTTCTTCCTCAGTCACGTGACGATTTCGTCTCCGCGTCACTGAACGTTCTATAACGGCCGCTCGGACAATAGTTCTGAATCTTCGTAATTCTAAGGCGGTCATCGGTTCTGCGTAATCGAATCGAGTTACGTTCAGCCAGTTTGTTTTTGTACATCCCACATAATTGGATTTGAAAGCCTGAGTAAAATCGAACCCGGGTCGGCGGTGTAGTGAGACTGTGACAGTTCGCTCTGTACTATTATTCCACACACACAAGCTGATGACGTTCGTTTTAACACTGAAGACTTTTTCTTCGCGTCGGCGCCGCCATCCTCGCGAGATTTCTTAACGTCACTGTATCACGTTAGTACTGTGCGAATCGATCGCATTCACTCGACATAATCGAAAGAAGTGTTTAGAAACTTGTTGAAATGAAATGTAGTATAAGCAAGTAAAGGGTGTTCTGATGAGGAACGGGATATTTTTATCTAAACTACAGGGTATGTAATAAGTTCTTTTCAATCAGACTGACCACATGTTCTGTTATTTTTTCTCCCCCCAGTGTACTAATCAACTAATCACAGGTTTATGTTAATGTGCTCATTGTAATGCATAATTGTTTCCATAGTAACGGCTTGTCGTAAATGGTGGTTTCATAATGGTGGTTGACATGGTGAAATTTTCTGTTATTTAACATTTATATAAGGAGTCTCTAGTGTCTTATTAACCTAACGAGAGGAAACAAAGAGAGGCTGGTGTGCGAATGACACCAGCTGGTGTGCGAAAGTTTGTAATGTGTGCTATAATCAGTCCATGCAGTATTTCGTGGCGTTTTTTTTTTTTTTTTTTTTTTTTGTGACTGTTGCAGCTAAAAACGCGAGATTATTTCAAAATTTTGGTGGGGGGGGGGGTTGTTTTTTTTTTTGTTTTTTTGGGCGGAAAACTACTTGAAATTGGCGAATTCGATGTTTTGATGATGTCACGTGATGCATCAAATCCGCAATCTGCTGCGAACGCTGCGGAGTCTCCTTGATTCCGAGTTCATTTCTGCGATCGCGAAATCCAGAAGGCGCTGTATAGCGTGAGTGAAAACCGACTTGTTTCATGGGTGTTCTACGACATTAAACGTAAAAATAAACGGATAAAAAGTATGACCTGCTGTTCGTTAAAACATAATTGTAATACTTGGGGAAAAAAAATAAATAAATAAAAAAATCAAATAAGACGCTTCATGACACGATGTTATTGGAAAATAATCAACTTCAGTGTAGTAACAGTAGCTCTGCTTCTTTACACCACCCCGGTATTGATTATTTTCCCATAACTGCATGACGTGTTGTGTTTTATTCCTCACCGAAAACACGGCTTAACACCGAGAGTGTACTTTCATTCACATTTCTTCCCTCATCATGACTTTTCCTTTAGAACGCTGGCACTCTGACATCCACAGCCAATGCCGCAGCATTGTTCATATCAAAAGCCTGCCCCGGTTTGCTCAGATTCATCCCTTTCTAGCGCTACGTTAACGATCCAGGATCAACTTCTCAACTGCGATGATGTATTTGCTATTTTTTCCCATTGAGAGCCAGCTGAATATGGACAGCTCATCACATATTTGACCCTGCTGTCAACCTTCTGGAACGGAGAACGATTGCTTTTGTTCACAGTTCGGCCCTACCAGGCCGATTCTCGACGTTGCGTCTTCTCCGAGCCAATTAGGAACGGACCTGTCGTTGATCTCCGTCTGCCCCGAAGCCCACAGTGAAAGCTGTAATGTAGACGCGGTGCAGAAACGAAGCTGGGACGACGCCGTCGGATTTGTTCTGGTTGGAAATCGATGGTTTAATACAGTTACGGCGGATACGAACCCGCTCGCTTTTATTGTTGGCCGCGGAGTCGTATCAGCAAATGGTGATCTTCCTCCGGCTCTCGTGGAGCATTATGTCTTCTCGTTGCTGCTGTGTGCGTAATATCTGCGAGGATTACAGGATAATGAAAGGCTGTAAACGCAGCATTCTTATAGATGAAATGCACTGATTTTTGGCTTTGTTTCTACTGTGTTGTTATACCTATTGTTTCTCAGGAGATATGATGAGTCAGAACTATAAATAAATCATCCTTTATATTCTTTTCTAGTCTATACGGTCGATTAGACTCCTCTGAATCTGCTCGTCATCTAAGGATTCATCATCACGACCTTGATTTAGCATCCATTTTCAGCAAGCTTGTCATGTAAAACCTACTGGTGCAGCCACAGGTTGTGATTCTGCCATCACATCTGGATCTGATAGACCCAGATGTGCGAAGAAAAGTTCATTTCAACCAAACGTTTGGTTTCATCTTCATAAAAACAACAACATTAATAATATTAGGATAGTTCCGGATGATATATTGACATAAACACAAGGTTACGTTATGGTTCCATTAAGTAGTATTATTAGCTGCATTAATTAACATGAACAAATATTTATCATTTAAACAAACATCAATTAAGGGGAAATCCATGCTGAACATGTGTAAAATTAAACTCATGTGATCTTCAATGACGTCCAAGATTTATTTCGTAATGGAATTCTGGAGTTGTTGTTTTTGTTCCAACTTCTTGCATTGACGTGTTGATGTATTTTCACTTTAGTTAGCAGATTCCTACATTACCCACGATGCCATTTGTCCACCAGTTGATAGTGGTGAAATTGGATTTGCCCTTTGCTTCATCTCTACGTAATGAGAACGATGCAGCGGTGCTTTAGTCCGTTCATCTGTCCAGCTCTCTCACCTTCTCCGCTGTACACTCTGCTCAAACCAATCAGCTTCCAAAGCTTTAACTTTCATGCTAACTCTGCGTTCAGTGCTATCGTGCTTGTCGATGCTAAGTAGATCGCTAACTAGCCGAGCCGAGTCTCAGGTTTAACTCGGCACAACTGCGTCATAGAGCTACGTTGAATTGCATCATTTGCACCAACGTCTCCAATGATTACGGTGTTGAGCTTTACTGGAAAATGTTAAGTGACCAAAAGAAGATTTGAGTTTAGGAGCTAAAGCAAAACCTGACTGTTATTCCTTATATATTAATAAGATTATTTCTCCTATTAAGCTCCATTGCAAGTGCGCTAGCGATAATGAGTCTTTATTGGTCACATATGCACAGTGAAGTTATTTTCTTCACATACCCCAGCATGATAGGAAGTTGTGGTCAGAGTGCTTGATACAGCGCCCCCTGGTGCAGAGAGGATTAAGGGCCTTGCTCAAGGGCCTACCAGTGGCAGCTTGGCAGTGCTGGGGCTTGAACCCCCGACCTTTTGATCACTAACCCTGAGCCTTAACCGCCAAGCCACCACCGCCCCTTTAATAGTGTCCATCAATGGTGTCAGCATGGCACACAACAAATACAGCACAATCTTATCACAAAATATTCAATATAAACATATTTAATGATGTTTATTCTACCCATGACTTAATATAAGTCCAAATGGTTAAAAAAAAAAAAATAATAATAATAAAAAGATGCACTGGACATACTTTGAAAAACCGATTCAGAAACGCATCAGATTCACATCGGATTCGTCAGATGGAAAGTTGCTCATTTTATGCGTGTATTAAAACCTGCAATCGGTATATGAACTCAGATGTTAAGACCCCCCGCCCGTCCCCCCCCCCCCCCACAACCCGAACAAAATGTTCAGACCATAAATTATATTCAGAAAAATCAGATATTCTATGATCGAAAGAAAACAAAGCAAAACTTTAGCTTCTGTAATCTTAAAGCAAATGAAAAATGCACGCTTACTCTCCTTGTCCCTGGAGTGGTAATCTCAAAAGTACATCTTTTGTGCCTTTAGCGAGTGTGTGTTTTCCCAAGAAACGTGATAAAAGTTGATACTTTTACTCCAAAATCTAATTACAGTCTAGTTGTGTCTCGTATAGCTTAAAGATACTTAAAGCATATCCACATTTTCAGTTAAAAGATACATATTACAGGTACCCTAGCAACAAGGAAAGGAACACTTTAGTACCTTATTTAAGCGAGTGCACGGAGTATGGACTGTCTAGGTACCTTTTTAAAACTTCGACATCAGCTTGTTTGCATTAGGTGTGTATATGACATCGCTTACGGCTGCTTAGCAGGTGTTAGCATGTGTAATTTTGCACAACATTTCCATCAAAAGCTGCTTTCTGGTTGGGAATATAAAGCCAAATGTGTATTTCTACTTGGAGCAACGAGCGAGAGGTTTTTGGCTGGCACTGCTAACGTTTTCAAGGTCATTCATACCTACAACAGGGAATGTGGTAATGACTGATAGCGCTGTCGTGCTCTCCTGTCGCGCCACATTAGCAGCTCTGCCTCCTGATGAAGAGTGAATACCTGGGTTAAGCTGTGAAGAGATGGACATTTCCAGAAATCGAAATAACTGTTTATTGTGATTTGCAAGTGACGTGCTTTCTCAGGCTAATTTCTGATTGGATCAGTAATGCACGTAGAATGTTGTATTTGTTTATCAAAATGCTGTTGTTTTTTTTTTTTTGTTTGTTTGTTTTTTTTTCCCCTTGTTGGTCCCCCCCCCCCCACTTTTTTCATGATTTCGCAATCAGAAGTGGGAAGTGGCTTTTATTTGATTGGAGGTCGTGGTTCAGTCACAGCTGGTGGTTACTGATAATAAACCCTGGAGAAACACACTTAACCCCTAAGCTGTTCATCGGAACCCTGTAGTGAGGTAATGTAAGTCATTTGGGACATAACCACCAGCTGATTTTTGCTTCGCAATTATGACTTTATTCTGAAGAGCTGAGTGTTATCTAACCGAACAGCCTGTGTGTGTATTGGGGCATAATGAATCCTCATTTTCCCAAGCTTCGAGATCAAGTTCAGATTTTGGGAAGTAAAGGCTTAGAGTTTGCCCAGTGTGTAATCAACAGAGCTGATAATTAATGCAGGATGTAATTAATCACCATTATTAAACCTGATTATTCAATGACGTGGTAGACTAAAGGTCAACATATCATATATTCCTTCTTGTTTGAGCATTTAACTGTTATGATTCATCTTCAATTCAATTCAATTTTATTTGTATGGCGCTTTTAACAACGGACCTTGTCTCAAAGCGGCTTTACAGAAACATATAAACACAGGAGAGAGATTTTAAGTGTGTGAATTTATCCCTGTTGGGCGAGCCGGTGGTGACGGTGGTGAGGAAAAACTCCCTGAGATGATACGAGGAAGAAACCTTGAGAGGAACCCGACTCGGTAGGGAACCCGTCCTCGTCTGGGTAACGACGGATAGTGTGAAAGTAAAAGAAAGTGCATTATGGTTTTATATGAAGTCTGTTTGTTGAACTAGTCCACTGTTCACTAAAGGAGACCTGAGTGTAAAACTGCATGTGGTAATCGCAGTCCCAAGGACATCGCTGCAACCGGAGTCCCAGCAATTGAGGTCCAAAACCATTTCCATGGTACTTCAAGCGGTACCGTCCTCAGCGATCTCCAGGCTGCTCTGCTTGGGGTCGTCCTCAGTGGTAGAATGTAGCCTCCAGTTGATGAGAGCTCCATCCAGAGGTAGAGCATCAGGATGGATCAGGCAGGTCCGGGGAGCAGAAATGATCAGGATCACCGACATCTCCATAAAATCACGTGTGGCTCGACAGAAGGAGAGAGGAGAGGGAGGTAAAGAGAGGGAGAGATTGTTAGGTATGCTTGCTATCCCGTAATGGATAAGACTGTGTACTTTGCGTTAAAAGAAAGTCTATTCATGGTAAGCTTGATATGTTTTCAGCCTGGACTTAAACACCGAGACTGTGTCTGAGTCCCAATCACTAATTGGAAGGCTGTTCCATAACTGTGGGGCTTTGTAAGAGAAAGCTCTTCCCCCTGCTTTAGCCTTCATTATTCGAGGTACCAACAAATAGCCTGCACCTTTTGATGGAAGTAGGTGTGGAGGATCATAAAAGACCAAAAGTTCTCTCAGGTCCTGTGGCGTGAGTCCGTTCAGTGCTTTATAGGTCAGTAATAGTATTTTATAATCAGTGCGAGATTTCACTGGGAGCCAATGCAGTGTTGATAAGATCGGGGTGATGTGGTCGTATCTTCTGGTTCTAGTTAGGACTCTAGCAGCTGCATTCTGGACTAACTGGAGTTTGTTTATGCTCCTACTGGAACATCCAGACAGTAAGGCGTTACAGTAATCTAATCTAGAGGTGACGAATGCATGAACTAGTATTTCTGCATCATGTAGTGACAATATGTTTCTTATTTTAGAAATATTTCTGAGATGAAAGAAGGCTATCCTAGTAATATTATCTACAGGAGCATCAAATGATAGACTGGAGTCAATAATCACTCCAAGGTCTTTTACTGCTGCACATGATGAAATCAGAAAGCTTACTTCTAGCTGCACGTTGTCCTAGTACAAGTACTTCTGTCTTATCAGAATGAAGTAAAAGGAAGTTAATAAGCATTCCTCGTCTAATGTCCTTTACACTTTATTAAGCTGCTGTCTGTCCTCTGGCTTCGCTGAAACATACAGCTGTGTATCGTCAGCATAACAGTGCAAGCTAATTCCATGTTTACGAATAATTTGACCTGAGGTAGCATATACAAAGTAAAAAGCAGTGGGCCTAAAACAGAACCCTGTGGAACACCAAATTTAACCTCGGTATGCTTGGAGAAGTCGCCGTTTATATTTACGAATTGATAACGATCGGTCAGATAAGACCTGAGCCAGGAGAGGACCGTTCCCTTAATGCTAACAACGTTTTCTAGTCTGTCAAGGAGAATAGTATGATCTATAGTGTCAAAAGCTGCACTAAGGTCAAGTAACACAAGCAAGGAGACACGACGATGATCAGAGGCCAGTAGTAGGTCGTTTACTACTTTAACCAGCGCCGTCTCTGTGCTATGATAAGGTATAAACCCCGAATGATACATTTCATGAATGTTATTCCTATGTAAGTACGAGCATAGCTGCTGTGCTACAACCTTTTCTGATATCTTGGAGATAAAGGGGAGATTTGATATCGGCCTATAGATGAAGTATCTGAAGTTTAATCGTTCGTATGCATTTTTCTTTTCATAGTTAGTCAATGATTTATGTATTTATTTATTTTGTAGGTACATGATAAAATATGAACACGTTCATTACACTGAATGTTTTGCACCCAGAACTGAATGCCGATACCAATAAATTACTCGGGTGTTAGTTTGTTGTTATTTCGCCGTAGTTATGTTGCAGATTCGAGACGGTGAACCGTGCAAACCTTTGGACTTAAATTAAATGAGGGTCAAGGCAGAAAGATCAGTCAAGGAGAAAATTACCAGGCAGTGGGTTTAGAGGAAAAGCAAAGCAGCTGTTAAACTGTATTGAATCCATTGAATTTCATGGTGGAACCTATGCGCAGTCAGTTTGTGTGTGTGTGTGTGAGTGTGTTTGTGTTTCTGCGAATTTGTTCAATCTTGTTTGCTTTAAACACTCCCTGTATCTGTGTCTAATTCATTTCCTCTGGCTTTTTACATGGAACCCATGAGTTCAGCACCACTGTTGTAGTGTTGAGATGTGAGATCATGTATATGCTCCTCGGGTTCTTCGCGACCCTGTAGGATAAGCCGTATAGAAAATGGATGAATGGATGGATGTTTGTACTTAAATAAGAATCATCCCTTGCATCAGATTGTTGTTAAAATTGTTAAAAGATATTAGCATTGCCTACAGGTGGTTCATATTCACAGCTTGTGATAGCTTGGGGGAAAAGATTTATCTCCTCCTGTGTTAAACAGGATGTTTTGTACTTCACAGGAGCCATTTCAAATTCATGTTGCCCCAGTTTTAGTGCCTTCTGGCAAAGCAGCACATCTGAGAACAGGAACACAAGAACACAACCAGCCGACTGGTGCGATACAACGTAGATACGCTGCACACAAGGGCACGTTTATCTTCTTGTACGTACTTAATTGTAGCACGGGCAACATGTTGTAATGACTGCTTGTTAATATGGGAGAAGAATTCAAATGGATAGAATATTGTATTTCTTCCAAATTCACCCGTGGGAAGAAATAAAAGTATAGGCGTCTATCTAAATATGCGGTGCCAGAAGTGATCGCAAAACTCGACATGACCCAGGCGTGCTTCCAAACATGCATCAGAGACACGAAATGAATCTGAAATATTCAATCTTATACCTGGGCCGGATCTTGGTTTGAGTAGAGGTGAAGTTATTGCGATACGTTGAGTTTTTACTGACTCACAAAGGCAATTTATCAAGGTTTTATTTATGCAAAAAAAAAAGAAGAAAAGAAAATCCCCTTGCTAAGTACCTGCACGGACTAAACCGAGGCCAAGATCATTTTCAAGATCGATGTACCATTGTTATCATTTGTAAAAAGGGCACGTTGGAAATATCACCGTTTCCTGTAATGGGAATGGTGTAAACGTACAGACAACAAGTTGAACAAACATAATATGAAAAAAAAAAAAAAAGAACAAAGAATTATAACAGTATATAATTTATGCACGTTCCTAATCATCATTTAATCACCATCAACATTTTAATCAGCACTTTAAACCATAGTTTTTCATTTGAGCTCCTAATTAGTGTTTGCTTCACATGGTTCATAATCACACCCTCTAATTTTTTTTATAGTAATGACGTCTGCTGCGTGCTTGACCTCTGAACATCTCCCTTCGCTTTTTTTCACAATACAATATTTTATTGATTTCCATAACTTATTAATTGCTTTGTCATTTTATATTAAGGTTCTCTTAAGATTGTTTACTAAACGACTTAACGTTAGCATACCATGACCTTCAAAAGTACTCTGTTACATTTACATAAAACAAACAAACAAACAAACAAAAAAACAATATTCATCAAATTCCAATCAATTATGTGCATTTTAACTTTGGTTAATAACTATTTTAAACAAGTCCAGTCAACTATGCTGTTGCTGTAAAGACACAATCATTATAGATAGATAAACAATAGATAAACAATCATGAAGCTAGTATTTCTAATCTTTTTTTTTTTTAAGGAGTTTTAGGGTGATGTAAGAAAATCATCTTCCCTGCTTCAGCTGAGTGAAGTGATTGGGACGGGCTATTCCGCTTCAGGAGATCAGCAAGATACAGTACACTAACCATTCCGAATTGAAACACTTAAAATTTAGCAGGACATTAAAGTCAATGTGTATAAACTTAATAAGCAGCCACGGTAACTTGAAATAGACTAGGGTTATATAATGAGTCTTTATTGATCACGTATACATTACAGCACAGTGAAATTCTTTTCTTCGCATACCCCAGCATGTCAGGAAGTTCGTCAGAGCACAGGGTCAGTTATGATACAGCGCCCCCTGGAGCAGAGAGGGTTAAGGGCCTTGCTCAAGGGCCCAACAGTGGCAGCTTGGCAGTGCTGGGGCTTGAACGCCCGACCTTCTGATCAGTAACCCAGAGCTTTAACCACCAAGCCACCACTGCCCCCGTATGCTCGTATGCTCTGACTTATGTTTATGTATGTATGTATTCTAAAAGACAAACTTATGTAATGTTTGTCTTTTAGAATCCTTTTCTACACTTTACATAACCTGTGAGCACTGTTAGGGAAATATACATTTCGTCGAAACATCGTGGGAGACGAGAAGGAACTTGATGTACAAAACTACTGGATGGGATGAGGTTCAGTACGATAGCTTGTCGAGGCTCCCAGGAGATGATTGCGATCTTGCTATATATTATTTCTTCTCTGCATTATTTCTTTCTCGGCAGTCAGACACGAGGTCTCTGTGTAAGAGCTGTTCATGAACCTGTGATGCTCTCTGGCCTGAGACATGGCAGGTTGTATTCGGTGATGAACAGACGAACAGACTGCGGTCCGGATGGTGTGTGTCCCAGAGGAATGAGCCTTCCTGGCTATCTGCAGCTGGCCCGAGCTGCTCTATTGATGGGAGTCGTGTTCCAATAATCCGTCGAGATGTCGTGACCTCTCTGGGGAGGGTGTATCTGTTTTTATTTTGGGTGGGAGATGGAACTGCCAAACCACACAGACATGCCATGCTACCAGTCAGTCCTCAGACATGCCTTGATGATTGTGTTTGTAGATGGTGTAGTTGATCCTGTGCTTTATTGACTGGTGTTTTCTTCTTAGTTGAACTTGTTGGGAAGTATAGGTATCTAAGCCGAGGAAATTAACTCGGCCGTCTATCTCGGTGCTGTGGGGAAAAAAAAGCTGATTTATTTATTTGTGTAAAGTCCAGAATCAGTTTAGAGGGACATTAATAATGAGCACAAATACAGCGCCGCAATCTGAAAGCACCATGAGTCAATGTAGAGTGTAAATCAAGGGCTCAAGAGTCTAGTGCCGGAGTATTCAACTGAAATTTGCGAAATTCCTTGCTTACAATATTCCAGATAAGCAACTGAACATGACAGAATGGTGACAACACTTAACTCGTCACATTTCATTCACAGCTAGAAATAATTCCAGTAAATTCTTCACTCAGTCTTAAGGCTCTGTAGCTCATCGCTTTACACCTACTCGACTATGAAGAGTCAAAATGAGATTTTTGCCGTTTCAGAAATATCTGTGACATTAATAATAGTTTCAACAATGAACTTCAAAGTAGTTTTATTTATTGCAAGCAATCTCTAGCTATTGATCTTAGAAAACACAGGGTTTAGGCAGTTAATTAGTGCTCAACAATCAGATAAAGGTGCTCAGGATCTGTTTTTTGTGTTGATAATATTTTAATTGGACGTTTTTTTTTTGTTTTTGTTTTTGGTGTATATTACTTTGTAATCTTTTGTTTTGAAATAAAAAGCCGTTTTTTAAATTATTATTATTATTTTTTTTTTCTGAGCCAAACCCAGTTGTGCAGTGTACATACTATATAACTCTCGCTCTGCAGGATCATTGTGATATTTCAAAAAATCTAATCAAATCCTGACCCTAGATTAGAAAAAATCAAACCTGAAAACTAACCTATTGGTATGAATATTGGTCTCTGAAATTTTCGGGATTATGACAGATTCTCATGCTATTCTCTGGTTCAGGTGTATGAGGTGTATTTATTACCTTACCTTCTGCATTAACATTAGAGTGGCTGAGATCCTCAAACTGTATTTCCGTGCAAACCGGCATTGATATTGGAAAACGGGGCACGTCTGGATGTTGTCAGAATAGCTAGCATTCATTCGGCTCAATTGTTTTGCAGACACACACACACATACACACCCACACCCACCCATACACACACACGCACGCACACCGATCCAAACAGTATCTATATATACTTCTAAAGTCCCTGTATGTTGGTGAGTCATCAGGCTTTTGTACAGTTCTCCAGCAGCGTGTAATGGCCATTTCTGCAGAAATAAAAGCACTCCTACATACAGAGAGTGGTACTACATGATAATGTTTCTGGCAGTCTGTAAAAATTCAAGACAGCACCATTGCACTCATTTCCTGCAATGTATAATTACACACTTTTGGTCTCATCTCATCCCCTTTGCCAACACCCACAGACGAAAGGATCAAACACACGGCTTGTTCCTTTGTAGGCGTTATTCATTATGCTAAGCTAAATGATCCTGACCCTCAAATCTCCCAAGGATCAATTAATTCGTTTTACTGTTGATAAGTACAAAGTAGATTTAGCTATTACTAAATACATTTCATTAGGGTTGTTGGTTATGTTTTTTTTTAATTATTATTATTGTTTTTTATTCTGAACACACATGATTAAAAGAAATGGAGTCTGAAAAGTGAAAGTCAGAGGGAGCATGGTAATCTGGTAATATGGTGTAATGGTTATTATGGACTACAACTCCCATAATATTCAGCTCATTACCTTATCACATGTCCACCAGCCAGTTTAATTACTAATGAGACTCGTCTGCTTGCAATCACAATCCCTTTAAATACTCTGTACTCTCTGTGTTATTCTGTGAAGGTTTGTTCACTCTGTGTCTGTGGCGATTTGACTGGTCATTTGTTCTTTTGCCTATCTGTGTTAGTGCTTTGTCCGTAGGCTGTTTACTGTTTGCTGATTTAATCTTGTTGATCTCCTGACCTTTAGCCTGCTGCATGTTTCTGAGTTTTGCCTAG
Source organism: Ictalurus furcatus (assembly GCF_023375685.1). Taxonomy (NCBI): domain Eukaryota; kingdom Metazoa; phylum Chordata; class Actinopteri; order Siluriformes; family Ictaluridae; genus Ictalurus; species Ictalurus furcatus. The sequence continues at coordinate 24,126,398 of NC_071271.1, forward strand.
CCCTTTGGTTTGTTTGCTACATCGGTTTAATTAAATAAAAAACACTAACAAATAATCATCCAAGACCACTGACTCCAGGCCACTGACTCCAGGCCACTGACTCCAGGCCACTAACTCAAGACCACTGACTCCGGGCCACTAACTCAGACCACTGACTCCGGGCCACTAACTCAGACCACTGACTCCGGGCCACTAACTCAGACCACTGACTCCGGGCCACTAACTCAGACCACTGACTCCGGGCCACTAACTCAAGACCACTGACTCCGGGCCACTAACTCAAGACCACTGACTCCGGGCCACTAACTCAAGACCACTGACTCCGGGTCACTAACTCAGACCACTGACTCCAGGCCACTAACTCAGACCACTGACTCCGGGCCACTAACTCAGACCACTGACTCCGGGTCACTAACTCAGACCACTGACTCCGGGTCACTAACTCAGACCACTGACTCCGGGCCACTAACTCAGACCACTGACTCCGGGCCACTGACTCCAGGCCACTGACTCCAGGCCACTGACTCAAGACCACTGACTCTAGGCCACTGACTCCAGGCCACTGACTCCAGGCCACTGACTCAAGACCACTGACTCCAGGCCACTAACTCAAGACCACTGACTCCAGGCCACTAACTCAAGACCACTGACTCCAGGCCACTGACTCCAGGCCACTGACTCCAGGCCACTGACTCCAGGCCACTGACTCCAGGCCACTGACTCAAGACCACTGACTGCAGGAAGCTAACTCGGGGCCATTGATTCCAGGCCACTAACTCAAGACTGTTGCCTCCAGGCTACTTACCCACAACCACTGGTTCCAGTCTGCCGACTCCAGGCCACTAACCCAAGCCCACTAACCCAAGACCACTTTCCCCAGGCCACTAACCCAAAGCTGCTGATTCCAGGCCACTAACCCAATGCCACTGACTCCAGGGCCACTGAATCCAGGCCACTAACTCATGGCCACAGACCCAAGGCCACTGACTACAGACCACTGACTCAAGGCCATTTATACATGGCCACTGACTCAAGGCCATGAACAGGTATAACATAGACTGATTTGAGCTCATGATCTTATGACAGCATGGTGAACACTTACACAATTTGTGATCTCTGGTGTAAATGTTCTTAACATGAACCATAGTCACAAGCCACAAGGGTTCTTTCTTTCTAAGATAATTCTACTTAGAACCAACTCTGATCAGTTAACCTGTTCTAACTGTTCTCAAGAGAAAGGAAAAAGACTTTAGAGTTCTGTGTCATCCTCCCAACTCCACAAACAGACCATTTCCTCATATCACTCATTGAAAAAAGTGAGTTCTTTGTATGGTTAATGGCTCTATCCTGGTACAAATATTATACTTCCAGCCTTTTCCAAAAGGAGAACCCTCTGCTCTAAGATCGTTTATGGTTCTACATTAGGCTTTTTTTTTTTCTAAGAGTGTCTTGAGAGCCATTTCTTTGGATTTAATTGGAAACTGACTCCTCCTCTTGCAGTAATCAGTTGTCATGTCAGTTGGCTCTTGGGAATTCTTAGGAATCTGCAAAACTGGGATTCTGTTACTTTGCTACATTCTCTGGAGCATGAGACTCCACATTCATTCACTGATGTTCATTTACAGCTCAGGAGTCAGTAAAAACCTACAGGCTGCTCGTATCTAGGCCCGGTGCTTGGCTAGAGTTTGTGATGAAGCCGCTCGCTGCCTGCTAATTCACCACCCAGCGAGAAGAGACCCCTGGATAGAGCACAGATGGCCATTACCATGGAGACCCACACACTCATCCACCAGAAATGGGCCTCCTCATCCCACATACTTTGTCTTGTCATTAAGATCAGATATACGGATTGGATCTTTTTTTTTTTTTTTTCTGAACAGCACAGTTTTGTATGGCCTATTTTCAAAGATGCTGATATAGTCTAGACTATGAATTATGGTGTGATCATCTCTGCACATGCATCAGGTAATGAAACATTTTGATGAACTCTTGACGTATTTATTTTAATCAAGCACAATTATCCTTAATAACCAATCACTTGCATGCGTTTGTCTTAAGTCAGTGCTACACTATGTGATACTTGGCCAGATATTGCTGTTGCAGTCAAGAGAATTATTATTAACACTTTTAACAATCGAACCATGGTTTGAATTCTGCGTGAAAGGAAATTTGGGCCCAGTCTAAAACCGGCTTTAGTGTGACTCAGAGATCGTCACGAGCAATGGCACTGTATTCAACGGCAAGCATGAGAAGTCTTTGCATGCATCAGCCCTCGGGATATTGAACGCCCCTCATGTTCAGCAGGATGCCAAGCCGGATTGGGCAGCATCCCAACACCTTTTTCACGCGTGACACCACCACCTGTCTGCTTCAGGAAGCTTTTTTATTCTGTTCTGCTCATTACAATGGTGATTTTTATCTTTGCCACCATCACTAGCTACAACAGCAATGCCACCATCCCCCAACGGCCATTAGCACGCCTCTGTTCTGTGTGTAGGATGTTCTCTGGCATTCTCCTCTCTCTCTCTCTCTCTGTCTCTCTCTCTCTGAACACAGTACAGAGGCATTGACAGCCCTCTCTGTAGCGCCATATACCTAAATAATCTTTCAACCTGTGGGCTTTTAATTGCGACCTCCATACTATTAAATGAATTCATTGTTCTCCACTCCTGACGCACTTATCTTTCTTATCTAGCCATTTACTTGTGCCACAGCAAACCTCAGTACTGACTTCCGTGGTTTGGGGGTCATTCTGTTTTTAAAGCCCACATAATTGAAAAAAAAAAAAAAAGGAAAACATTTGATCTTTGGCTCTTGCCGAGTCGTATGCTCTGTATTTCAGCAATAAATTTGTGTAGTGGTGTGCACGCATCCAAGTAAAAGCACCCTTTCCTCTTGGCACTCAGATGTTGGCTGTGATGTTTTCTGGATCAGTGGTAATGTATGATGAATGGCTGAAAGAGCATCAGGTTCATCATTCACAGCACGTCTACAGTATATGTGCAGTAGTCTGGGAAAATCTGTCCGATGTTACTGTGGCTAAATTCTAGGAAACGGCAAAAAAATGAGGTTTTGACTAATTTTTTATTTATTTTTTGGCCGATAATATACTTACATCTGACATCGTAAGAATTATGCCCATCATGAAATCTATAACGTCCCCATCAAGTGCCTCGAAACGCTCAGCATTATTTGATGTGTTCAGGCAATTTCCACTGAAAGAGGAAGTCACATATAGAACAGCTCCTCCCCCTTTTTAAATAGCCAATTGCGTTTAGCTTACCTCACGGCCCGAGCTAAGCCGTGCTTGACAGTTAGTACCCTGAATTTTTATACTGTTATAAACTCAATATATACTTTATATAGACGTGAACTTCAAAATGAACCACTCACTGTAATCAATATTGAGCCCATAATCATATTTTTGAATATGTTTTCGGTTATCTAGCGTTTTGGATACTTATTAAGTACCTAGGTCATGTTTCAGTTCCATCCATCCATCCATCTTCTATATCGCTTTATCCTTTTCAGGGTCACGGGGAACCTGGAGCCTATCCCAGGGAGCATGGGGCACATGGTACAGCCTGGACAGGGTGACAATCCATCGCAGGGCACAATCACATACACACTCACACACCCATTCATACACTACGGACACTTTAGACACGCCAATCAGCCTACCATGCATGTCTTTGGACTGGGGGAGGAAACCGGAGTACCCGGAGGAAACCCCCGCAGCACGGGGAGAACATGCAAACTCCGCCCACACACAGGGCCACGGTGGGAATCGAACCCCCGACCCTGGAGGTGTGAGGCGAACGTGCTAACCAGCGTATTCGATGCCTGGCAGTGTACGAGATACAGTGTAGATATAGAATAGTATACCAGAATTGGAGCGTGCGAGCAAGAGAGAGACGGAGAGACATATGAGAGCGCGAATGACGAGACGTACTGTAGCGAGAGAGTGACAGAGAGTGTAACCCGATCGGCCTCTCGTTCGGCTAACGAGACCTATCAGTTTTATCAGCAGGCGGGCTTTACAGTCGGTTCAGCGTACCACTGTAGTTCAGTAACGCTGTAGTGTCTAAAGAAGAAAATACAAAACGCACTTCACCCCCTGTGTACGCTTGCTTAACAGGGGTCGAAAATAATGACAGTTGGGGTGGCTAGGGTGTGTATGGACGGTGTAACTACCTCCCTGAAGCGAGTTTTTGCAGGGTAGGATGTCTGCAAGTACTTTTCTGAAAGTATCAAACAATGCCCTGTTTGATATGGCAGCAATATCGCTAGCTGTCGTTTTTAACTTAAATAAGCTAGAAAATAAAAATGACAAGGCTTTGAAGTAAAATAATGCCAACTATAGACTGACTGCTAGCAAAACATTGGCTAGTTAGCTAGCCGTGCTTCAAAATGTTCAGGACATAACGTTATTGAAATTCTTTCTATCTGAAAACGTTATGCGTTTGACAGAAAATAAAATACTCACTGTTTTATTATGTCCTCATTTCACTTATGCAGTCAGGTTTTGAACAACACAGTCGACTCGCTCCACGGCTTACTCTTGTTATTTAGGACAGATAGGCGCTAGAAAGCATGCCATGTCTTTTTTTTTTTGTGACAAAAACAGTGTATTAGGTGTGTGTGTGTGTGTGTGTGTGTGTGTGTGTGTGTGTGTGAGAGAGATTTTGTGAGACCAAGTGACAATTTTTTTTTTATAGATAAAGAAAGCATTATTCATGGCATCTTATCCAATATAACTATCACCCTGTCAACAGTGATGAATTACAAGCATCAATACTTTTATTACAAACATCTTTTCTGCATCTCTCTCTCTCTCTCGTCACAATTACACCAGTCGGCTTCGTTTACACGCACTGATACACACAGACTTGCACACCCTGCACTACAGTGCATGGATATAATTGTAATAGATGATCTTTGAATGTCCTCACATATCCACACCTGGTGACATATTTACATATACACTTATGTCATTCGTCAGATCTTTAATCAGATAAGAACTGACTTACTGTACGGATGACGGTGCGCTGTGATCTGTAGCCAAAACGTATCCTCGTGCTAGTACAAATAGGTCAGGGTCTAAGAATACTAAGAATGCCATAACATGCTTGAGAGGGGTGAAAAGTAATGAATTCGGTGTTTATAGTTAAATTAGGAGTATAATTAAATCTTAGTACAGTATGTTTACTTTTACTTAACTGTAAAAGAAATAAAACGCTCAACTTGGCTACATTTTGGAGTGTAAAGAGTGGGGAAAAAAAGCGATTAACCTTTAAGCTTTTAAATACTCAGTTTCCCATTAGCTAGCTGAGTGAGCTAGACTAGCTAGCCAGATCTTTGGATGCTTTACAGTATTAAACCGCTGTATTGAACTTAAAATGTTACTTTCATTTTCAGTGGTGATTTCCTGTTGTGTTATTTAGTATATCTAAGTTCTACAGCCAATAAGTAATGCTTAGGATAATTATGTAAGGGACATTAGCTATAGTTGCAGTCCTTTAAAGTGCTGAGTTGACTTGGCAGTGTGTTTGGGATCGTTGTCTTGCTGCATGCATGATAAAATTCCTCCTGATTCATTCGGATGCATTTCTCTGTAAGTTTGCAGACAAAATCAATCCGATTAGTGAGAATGTTCCAGAAGCAGCCATGCGAGCCCCAGCCATGACGCTACCTCCAAGATGTTTCACAGATGAGCTTGTATGTTCTGGATCATGAGCAGATCTGTTCTTTCGCCACACTTTGGCCTTTCCATCACTTTGGTAGAGGTTCATCTTGGTTAATCCAGAACTTTTGTGGTTCATCTGTGTATTTCTTTGCGGATTCCGATCTGGCTTCTGATTCTTACTGCTGAGGAGTGGTTTGCATCTTGTGGTATGGCCTCGTGATATATTTCTGCTCTCAAAGTCTTCTTCGAATGTTGGATCGTGATACCGTCACCACTTCCCGGTGAAGTTTGTTGGTGATTCACTGACTGTTGTTTAGCTCGCCCGATGTTCCTGTCATCAACTGCTGTTGTTTTCCTTGTCTGACCTGTTCCGTGTCTGGTTGTTAGTACACCAGTGCTTTCTTTCTTTTCCTGGACATTCCAGATTGTTGTATTGGCTATGCCCAGTGTTTGTGCAGTGCCTCTGATTGATTTTCCCTGTTTTCTCAGTTTCAGAATGGCTTGCTTTTCTCCCATAGACAGCTCTCTAGTCTACATGTTGGTTTGTCCTTTTTTAACAACAAATGCAGTCTTCACAGGGGCTCAAACCCAGAGTACACATTCAGAGCTATTAATTCTTTAAAGAATCATTATCATTACCTTCCCTTTTCTTCGTGTTGATAATGATGGAAGTTGTGTTCACTTCGCAATAGCTCACTTGGTTAGTTTAACGTAACTGTTCAAAAATGCATTGTTTAGATATAGAACTTTTTTTTCTGCATCCTTTTCCTCTCAGAGAGCACAGCTAACTTTGCTGCCTCGACTCCTGCCACGGATGGCTGTGACATCTTCAGGATTTGACAACAGGGTAGCTTTTCTGTTGCGCCAGTCGGGAGCCCAGCGGCCTGTTCCTGTTCGAATCCCACCAATTTCCAGACGTTCTGTTTGTGTTGCTATTTACACATTTTCCTCCCGTCATTGCGTCACTGTTCTAATCAAATTGATTTAAAACGGGCCATCGTGTCTTTTCTTAGTAATGTATTGGATTTGTTCACACATGGGCTTCATCTCAGTCGACTGATGTGCCAATCTTCCACTTAACCCCTGCCAAATTAGTTGCAGTTGAAAACCTTTCGCATAAAAGTGCACATGTGAATGGTGGCTTCAGTTGTAGAGAGGCTCATGGCTGGATTTTCCTGTCAGATGTAGAGCTGAGCTGGAGATGCTGCCGGCATGTTATCCTTTGAACTCGAGGGGTTCTGCGAATGTGGCCTCTGGCAATGTGACTGCAAAGAGATATTGTGCTCTTTTCTCCCACAGCGGAGAGAGAGAGAGAGAGACAGACAGAGAGAGAGAGAGACAGACAGACAGACAGAGAGAGAGAGAGAGAGCGCGAGAGCGCGCACACTAGAAGGAGAGAGAACGAGCATGAGAGAGGTATTTGATGCCACCACATCTCTTTTATCTGTTTCCCGTGTCACCTCCTTAGAAAAAATAAATTATCTAGGCTTTCAGATCACTCTGTAAGATCACACTTTCTAAGGCAAGACACTACAGGTGAATATGTAGAGTCACTATAAAAAAATAACAATAGATATCATAATCAATATTTTCCATTTGATTGCTGATATTGTTAGTATTTATATATATATATATATATATATATATATATATATTGGAGCTGTTTTTAATGCAGTTAAATAAACATAAATTTGCATACTTGTATAAAACAAACAAACAAAAAAATCTAGTCTTTAGATGATGTTGGAATTATAATATTTAATTAACTGTGAAGACACTCTCAAAAGAAAGATTTTTACAGACAGGATTAATGGACAGTCATTTCTTTATTGTTTCATCAAGAAAGTACCATGCACTGTTATAAAAGTACATTATTCCAGTATAAAATTTTGTTTTTAATCTTACAATAATCGATCGGTCATGGACATGGACAATTTCATGAAAACAGTGCATGTGTACAAACTGAGATTTTTGGTTCTGACTATTTAAAAAAAACAAAAAAACAACAACTGATTTGCAGAAAAACACAATATAATTGTTTTAAACATAGAATGTGGTTTAATGAGTTTCCGTTTTTAGTTACTGGCGTTTATAAGGTAATGTAGATAAAGGAAATTGACGTATATCATAATGACAAATAATCATGACTAGGGCTGCAACTAACAATTATTTTCATAATTGAGTAATCGGACCATTATTTTTCTCTCTCGATTAATTGATGGGGGGGGGGGGGCGACGGCTGTCAATACCACTTCTCCCGTTTATTTTCAAATAGGGCTACACCTAGCGATTATTTTCATAATTGATTAGTTGGCCGATTATTTTTCAGATTAATCAGTTAATCGGAGGGTGGTGGGGGGCTGTCCAGTACCAGTACCACTTTTTCATTTATTTAATATAAAATCCACAAACTTGACAAGTGACGCTGTCACTTGACAATTACGCCTGATGGTGACCGTGGTCATGTTGGGAATAAAAGGTAACGCTGACAAACAGTAAACTGAAGAAATTCATTGTTGTTGACCTAAAGCTAGCGGCGTCGCATTACGCGCGTATGACGTCATGTGCCACTGACTGGGAAACGGATTACACTTCCGATTAGTAAAAAAAAACCCGCTAGTGTTCCATTTGAGATGATTTTGCCTTTCTAAAATCCACACACTAGACGGTAGAGTACATAGTGCATAGTGTAAGTGTACAGTACGTCATTAGGGACACAACTTTTAGTATTTACTCTCCGAAGCGTGCTTTTCGGAACAGAAGTAACGTAATGAGTAAATCTACCCCGTGCGGCGCGCAGACCAACTAATACGATGATGAGATTCGTTGACAACGATTTTCATCATCGATTATTATCGATTTTATCGATTAGTTGTTGCAGCTCTATTTTAAAAACAATACACGAACTGAGTGTTGCGAAAATAAACTTCAGACTCATAATGCATCATGTTAATGCCAATACATAATGCACAAATAGGATAAACCTAGCTATAAAGTAGGAGTGTAACGAGATGGCAGGTTGTTTTGTTTGATACCAGGCTCTCAGTTTGATACACCTGTATTGAAGAATAGATTCAACAGGCTGGATAATAAAGCAGACGGTTCATCTTAAAACACCACTTATATTAAATGAGGTGTAATAAACCTTACAGCTTAATCATGCTCGTACTCCTTTTATCTGAAAAAATAGCCTGCTCTTTTTCAGTTTTGGTGGAGTTTTGGTGGAGCAAAGTATTACAGTGTGACGAATCAATAAGATACGTGTTCTTCACACTTTTGCTAAAACATACGGCTAATATCGTGCGCTTAATAATGCTTATTTTTCCTGTAATGTCTTATGAATGCATTATAACATGATATGAACATCTCACTAATGACATTCTGGCCCTGCAAACACTTGCAGTACAGTATGTGAGAAACACACCACTTCTGTTTGATATTCCGTGTTTTCTTTTCCCACTTCTTTTAATGCAAATGTATTCATATTTCTGCAAAGTGATTAGCATGTCAGCGGGACACTGCTTCTGTGACTTCAGTCGCCTCAATTTACCTGTTCGTTGTTCTCATTTGAATTCTTTGTGCCTTTCGGATTGTTCACCAGCCTCAGCTCCGGTATCTGGTCAAGCTGAAATATGGTTACGCTCTGTACGTTTCTCCTAAGGCTTGTCTTTGATAAAGGTTAATGTAATCCATCCTGCAAATGTTTTATTTATTGCTCTGCTGTATTCTGAATATTTCAATCTCCTGCATATGAAAAGTATTACAGTGGGCATAACTTAACGGAGCTGAGGTAATGGGAACAATACCCTGCGCCGTCGGTGCTGGGGGTTGATTTCAGTCATTGTTTAAAGATCCGTAAAGCGAATGATATACCATTACTGATTACAACCCGTTATTATGACGGGCAGTTTTCAAAGTTGTTGATGGATAACTAATTCAACTTATACCACAGCACTGTTAAATTCTCGAATCTGATTGGGCAGACGGTGTTGAGTCATTTTCTGTAAAAGCAGCTCTGACAGCGGTGTCATTTAAATCACAGGTTTATATTAATGCGCTCGGGCTAATGCTTATTAACTCGTTCATGGGGACTCGGATGGTGGACCCTCTAGCTAATCAGGGGGCGGTGGTGGCTTAGTGGTTAAAGCTCTGGGTTACTGATCGGCAGGTCGGGGGTTCAAGCCCCAGCACTGCCAAGTTGCCACTGTAGGGCCCTTGAGCAAGGCCCATAACCTTCTCCGCTCCAGGGGGCGCTGTATCATGGCTGACCCTGTGCACTGACCCCAACTTCCTGACAGGCTGGGGTATTCGAAGAAAACAATTTCACTATGCTCTACTGTATATGTGACCCATAAAGACTCATTATAATCTAATAATAATAAATAAATTGTTATTCAACAAAGAAAAATGTATATAGTAAAGCGTTCTTTAAGCAAATTGCTGTAGTATCAGAGAAATGAACCACTCTGGGATGTGCTGGTATAGGAAAATAATTAATAAATAATTTCATGTCGCACTGATTATTTTCCTATGACATGTCCCGAAATGTTTATTCGTTATTTGTAACACTGTGCGTTGGAACTTATAAAATAGCACTTGATCCAGCACGTTTTATACCGTTATGAAATTTATTTTAATAGTAACTATTAAATACTGTTAGTTAACGTGTAAAAAAAGACATGATTTTACACTGAAAAGAAAATGAAACTGAAAAATGAAGTCAAATGTTTAATATATTACAATTGTAAAAAAAAATAATTAAAAAAAAATGTTATAAAAAGATATCACAAGTCTCCTAAAGTGCATTGTGACATAATTTGTCATGATATGAGTATTATATCACATTGCTCAGCTCTACTTCCAGGCATCTTGTAAAAGAAATTGGAAACGAACATAGGAGAGAAAAGACCAAATTATAATATGTCATCATACGCTAGACCATCACACCCATTAACACACCATGGGCGTTAACATGGAGTTGGTCCACCCTTTGCTGTTATAATAACCTCCGTTTTTTTCTGCGAAGGCTTTCCACTAGATTTTGGAGCGTGGCTGTGGGGATATGTTTTCATTCAGCCTCAAGAGCATTAGTGAGGTCAGGCAGTGATGTTGGGATGTTGAGGAGGTCTGGGGGTGCAGTCGGCGTTCCAGTTCGTCCCAAAGGTGTTCAGTGGGGTTGAGGTCAGAGCTCTGCGCAGGACACTCGAATTCTTCTACACCAAACTTGGCAAACCATGTCTTCGTGGAGCTCGCTTTGTGCACAGGAGCACTGTCACGCTGGAGCAGGTTTACGCCTCGCGGTTCCAGTGAAGGGAAATTGTAACCTTACGTCATACAAAGATGTTCTATACAATCGTGTGCTACTAACGTAGTGACAACAGTTTGGAGAAGAGCCACAAATGGATGTGATGGTCAGGTGTCCACATACTTTTGGTTATATAGTGAACATATTTTTCATTCTACTCTTCTCATTCCCACACACACACACAATATTATGACCAGAGAGTAAGTAGCAACAGAAGTAGAGAAATCCCAGCACCACCTGCTCGCTGTTTCTGTTGACGTGCTGTCAGTGCACACTTCTGCCACATGATAAAATCTTCCAGCACCGCCTGTGGAACATGAATATCCAGTTTTCTTCACCCATTATTTTATTCCTAAACATCAATTATTTCCTATGTACTTGTTACGAATTTATGTTTCGAAATACATTTTTAAATTCTCCTTTTTTTTTTTTCTTTAACATGCACCTGCGTAGTAGAAGTTATTTTAGCATTTGTTTATGTTTTGCGCTGTCTGTGTTAATTAATCATTAGCAGCGCTGACAAATCACAAGTCAAATCGCAGGTTTGTATTAAGGCACTTGTTCTAATACATTATCGTTGCTATAGCAACAGGGTTTAGTCTCACAATAAATAGATAAAAATGTGTGTTACTGTTTTTAGCATTGAAAAAGGTGGTGGATTGTTGATACTGTGAAGTTTTCTGTAATTCAAGAGAAAGTAAGGGGGAACTACTGGTTATAGCTGCTATAGCGTAAGTGATGACAGGAACTACTGGTTATAGCTGCTATAACGTAAGTGATAACAGGAACTACTGGTTATAGCTGCTATAACGTAAGTGATGACAGGAACTACTGGTTATAGCTGCTATAGCGTAAGTGGTAACAGGAACTACTGGTTATAGCTGCTATTGTGTAAGTGATAACAGGAACTACTGGTTATAGCTGCTATAACATAAATGATAACAGGAACTACTGGTTATAGCTGCTATAGCGTAATTGATGACAGGAACTACTGGTTATAGCTGCTATAGCGTAAGTGATGACAGGAACTACTGGTTATAGCTGCTATAACGTAAGTGATGACAGGAACTACTGGTTATAGCTGCTATAACGTAAGTGATGACAGGAACTACTGGTTATAGCTGCTATAGCGTAAGTGATGACAGGAACTACTGGTTATAGCTGCTATAACGTAAGTGATGACAGGAACTACTGGTTATAGCTGCTATAACCTAAGTGATGACAGGAACTACTGGTTATAGCTGCTATAACCTAAGTGATGACAGGAACTACTGGTTATAGCTGCTATTGTGTAAGTGATGACAGGAACTACTGGTTATAGCTGCTATAACGTAAGTGATGACAGGAACTACTGGTTATAGCTGCTATAACGTAAGTGATGACAGGAACTACTGGTTATAGCTGCTATAGCGTAAGTGATGACAGGAACTACTGGTTATAGCTGCTATAACGTAAGTGATGACAGGAACTACTGGTTATAGCTGCTATAACCTAAGTGATGACAGGAACTACTGGTTATAGCTGCTATAACGTAAGTGATGACAGGAACTACTGGTTATAGCTGCTATAGCGTAAGTGATGACAGGAACTACTGGTTATAGCTGCTATAACGTAAGTGATGACAGGAACTACTGGTTATAGCTGCTATAACCTAAGTGATGACAGGAACTACTGGTTATAGCTGCTATAGCGTAAGTGATGACAGGAACTACTGGTTATAGCTGCTATAACATAAATGATGACAGGAACTACTGGTTATAGCTGCTATAGCGTAATTGATGACAGGAACTACTGGTTATAGCTGCTATAGCGTAAGTGATGACAGGAACTACTGGTTATAGCTGCTATTGTGTAAGTGATGACAGGAACTACTGGTTATAGCTGCTATAACGTAAGTGATGACAGGAACTACTGGTTATAGCTGCTATAGCGTAAGTGATGACAGGAACTACTGGTTATAGCTGCTATAACGTAAGTGATGACAGGAACTACTGGTTATAGCTGCTATAGCGTAATTGATGACAGGAACTACTGGTTATCGCTGCTATTGTGTAAGTGGTAACAGGAACTACTGGTTATAGCTGCTATTGTGTAAGTGATGACAGGAACTACTGGTTATAGCTGCTATAACGTAAGTGATGACAGGAACTACTGGTTATAGCTGCTATTGTGTAAGTGATGACAGGAACTACTGGTTATAGCTGCTATTGTGTAAGTGATGACAGGAACTACTGGTTATAGCTGCTATAGCGTAAGTGATGACAGGAACTACTGGTTATAGTTGCTATAGCGTAAGTGATGACAGGAACTACTGGTTATAGCTGCTATAACGTAAGTGATGACAGGAACTACTGGTTATAGCTGCTATTGTGTAAGTGATGACAGGAACTACTGGTTATAGCTGCTATAGCGTAAGTGGTAACAGGAACTACTGGTTATAGCTGCTATTGTGTAAGTGATGACAGGAACTACTGGTTATAGCTGCTATAACGTAAGTGATGACAGGAACTACTGGTTATAGCTGCTATAACGTAAGTGATGACAGGAACTACTGGTTATAGCTGCTATAACGTAAGTGATGACAGGAACTACTGGTTATAGCTGCTATAACGTAAGTGATGACAGGAACTACTGGTTATAGCTGCTATAACGTAAGTGATGACAGGAACTACTGGTTATAGCTGCTATAGCGTAAGTGATGACAGGAACTACTGGTTATAGCTGCTATAACGTAAGTGATGACAGGAACTACTGGTTATAGCTGCTATAACCTAAGTGATGACAGGAACTACTGGTTATAGCTGCTATAACGTAAGTGATGACAGGAACTACTGGTTATAGCTGCTATAGCGTAAGTGATGACAGGAACTACTGGTTATAGCTGCTATAACGTAAGTGATGACAGGAACTACTGGTTATAGCTGCTATAACCTAAGTGATGACAGGAACTACTGGTTATAGCTGCTATAGCGTAAGTGATGACAGGAACTACTGGTTATAGCTGCTATAACATAAATGATAACAGGAACTACTGGTTATAGCTGCTATAGCGTAATTGATGACAGGAACTACTGGTTATAGCTGCTATAGCGTAAGTGATGACAGGAACTACTGGTTATAGCTGCTATTGTGTAAGTGATGACAGGAACTACTGGTTATAGCTGCTATAACGTAAGTGATGACAGGAACTACTGGTTATAGCTGCTATAGCGTAAGTGATGACAGGAACTACTGGTTATAGCTGCTATAACGTAAGTGATGACAGGAACTACTGGTTATAGCTGCTATAGCGTAATTGATGACAGGAACTACTGGTTATCGCTGCTATTGTGTAAGTGATGACAGGAACTACTGGTTATAGCTGCTATAGCGTAAGTGGTAACAGGAACTACTGGTTATAGCTGCTATTGTGTAAGTGATGACAGGAACTACTGGTTATAGCTGCTATAACGTAAGTGATGACAGGAACTACTGGTTATAGCTGCTATTGTGTAAGTGATGACAGGAACTACTGGTTATAGCTGCTATTGTGTAAGTGATGACAGGAACTACTGGTTATAGCTGCTATTGTGTAAGTGATAACAGGAACTACTGGTTATAGCTGCTATAGCGTAAGTGATGACAGGAACTACTGGTTATAGCTGCTATTGTGTAAGTGATAACAGGAACTACAGGTTATAGTTGCTACAACGTAAATGGTAACAGGAACTAACTTGTTTTGCGGGCGCTCCATAGTATTAACTCTAACTAACGTTAAACTGATTAAAAATATGTTCTTTAATAAATTATTGTGAAAATGCGATTATTGTTTAATTGCAGTGGAAGAATAGGAATAAAACACTGTGGGACGTGCCGTTGTTCGAGACGCGTGGTAACGTTAACTCCACTTTGCGTTTGGCCGCATCGCACCATATCAAGGTCATTCAATGTCATTGATTATTTGCCTATAACAGCATGCCCTCACGTGTTTTATTCCTTACTTAGAAACATTTATATTTCTAATACAATATTCTGGCAATATTATAATTAAGGGTTTAGCAGTTATGAGAGCTGCAACACCTAATCGATAAAATCGATAATAATCGATTATGAAAATGAACTTTTTAAATTGCTTTCTTTCCGAGCGAACACACTGACTGCCATGCCTGGTTTTCCATCCTATCGCTTCTTAGCTGTGTGAATCGTCCTGATTTTAAATTCAAGAATATTTCACGCCGAGTGAAAATGATTATATGACGTGCAGGATAGGCCAGTGTACTTGTATTAAAGGTGCAAATTATTCGAATAACTATACAATATAAATAACTGCACTCTAACATGCTGAGTGTATGCCTTTCTATATGTAAAATACCAAATCGCTATCAGGTGATGTTTTAAATATATACATTTATTATGCATTTAATCAGATTATTGCTAGATCGTTTGCACAGCTTGACTACCATGATATCACCATTCACGATTTTGATGGTGGATTATTCTCAGTTACACTGTCACGGTAGTGTGGCTGTGTTGAAGGTATGAGCGTATCACGTACAACAGTGTTGTTTAGGTTTTCAGAGTGCTTTCACATAGGCGTTGTTTAGTCCTTTTGAATGGAATCCTGGTGTCATTTCCACTTTGGTGCCGTTCGAGATGTGCCGGTGTGAACACTGCAATCATACTCCAAAATACCCAGACTGAGACCATCAGGTGGTTACAATGTTGCAGTGAGAAAGCATTTTAATGCTGAAAGGACCCAAATACAGGACGTGAACCGAGCACGCCATGTGTTTTGGGCTGCAGATGACATTTTTTCCCTGTAGATATGAGCTGTTAAAATGTGCGAGGTGCACACTAAGCCGAAGGACAGAGCTAAGTGCTGCAGAAATGTGATGTGTTCTGGAGGTCGACGCGACACACAGAGTGGTATAAACTAACCATTTCTAAAATTGTCTTGTAATATATCGAGTATGTCTCTATGTTTCTATCATTTGCCGATGACCTTTGTTGTATTTCTGACCAATGAATGAAAGACCTTCATGCATGTGTTTTCAGCCGTACACACCACTCTTCCAGTGTAATTTATGTGCAGTGCGAAACCATTAAGCAAATGACCCGAAAGTATCAATTTCACTCTGATTCAGACTTTTGCGACTGGACTAATAGGGTGCGAAAGCAACCTTAAAAGACATAAACGTCACTTCTGGGTACTTCACTACTGGATACCGTGATCCTATGGTCAGAAATTGACACTGATGAAGGCTTAAAGATGATCATCACACATTGTTCAATAAAGAAAGCTGCGATTTAGTCTCTCACTTTAAACCTGCAAGGTGGCCAACAAGGTAATAAAGTGCTAACATGGTGTTTTAATACCCCAGTAACTCTACTGAGCACCACATGGTCCTATGATGGTCCTTTTCCATTGATGGATGACGTGGAGGCTAAAAAAACCCTACACTAGACTATACACTCAGTAGACGGGTTTCTTGACTGGGACGAGTGGATCCCAACGTGGTCTCCTGCTGTTGTAGCATGTTGTGCATTTCGTATTGCTTTTCTGCTCACCACGGCTGTAAAGCGTGCCGTTCTCGTCCGATCTTCTCCCGTCAACAAGTCGTTTCCACCTGCAGAACTGCCGCTCACTGGGTGTTATTTATTTATTTTTTGGTTTTCACACCTCTCGGTGTAAATGTTAGACATGATGCCGTTGTGTGTGAAAATCCCAGGAGATTTCTGAAATACTCAAACGAACCCATCTGGTACCAACAACCATGCCAAGGCACTGAGATCACATGTTCCCTCCCATTCTGATCTTAGATGTGAACATGAGTTGAAGTTCTTGGCTTGTATTTGCACGATTTTATTCACTGTTCTAATAGGATAACGGCATGAATGAGCAGGGGTACATGTGTTTCTAGTGAAGTTGCTGGTGAGGGTATATGTGTAACGGTATCCTCTGTTTGAGCCTCTTTTGTTTTTGTAGGATGGTGATATTAGGAACACCCGTTCAACATCGAATCATTTTTTACAGCAGTGTCATATCATTTAGGTTCCTCCGTGGTATTACGAGTGTACTGTTCTCAACCTTCGTCATCTCGAAGAGCTCCATCGTTCGAAGTCCCCATGGAGTGCCTTCGATGTTTTTAACATGATAATTTCCACTGAAACAGGAAGTCAGGGCGGGACATCTCAGGTGGTTCAGAAACGTGACTTTTATTTATTTATTTATTTATTTTTTATAATGTTGGGGTTCGGGACACTTCAGATTCTAGAGTGCATTTAATCGGACAGAAAATCTGATGCGACGCTGAAGTGCGGAATGATGTCAGCAAAATGATGTCACTGTTTTGGAGCACACTAGCTTATAGATAACCTTAAGGCTGACGTGCTCATAATAAAAGACACAAAACGGCCATTTTGATTTCATGGGGACTTTAAAGAAGTGTTGTTTATGCTAGCATTGCTCCTGGTTTTCATTTACAATCTTCACATGAGTGCTGCTTCTGCCTTTTCTCATACGATGACCGATGCAACCTGAGCTGAATCAAACCCGTCTCTGTTTCAGGAGACGTGAGAACACCATGTTCTACGTCAAACGCTACGGCGGTGATTACTGTCCAGTTTAACGTCTGCGTTTTGTCCTTGCTGTGTTGTTCTTCTCTAAGCTTTTGTACTCTCACACGGGACTGGATGGACTCGCTGCCACTTTGCCAACGAGTGCTTGCGTTTAATTCCTGCTGTGTGGTTATTGCTTGTCGTCTCTCTCTTCATGCTGTTACCAAAAAAACGAAGAAAAAAAAAACAAAACAGTTAATTGCTAACGACTGTTTTCGCGTGTTCTATCGATACATGAGAAATCGGTTTTATTTAAGGGGCAAAGCTGTTTTTATTACAGGCAGATTCAGGTCCATCTCAGGAGCTCTGTATTCAGATCTCTAATATTGGACATCCGCAGTAAAAAAAAAAAACAACGAAAATAATAATAATTCACAGTCGTTTGTCATAGTGGTGAGAAGAAGTCCAATTTAAAAGCCTACAGAAAGGGCAGATTTATCTGGAGGTTGCTGATGGGCTGGAAGCAGCGTTTTGGGGCTCAGGAGTCACTGAGGATATCAGCTTTGACACATTGAACCTCTTAAATTTTGCCTGAGGTATAGGGCATGTGAGCTGCATGTCAAAACAGCTTCTACCAAGAGCGGCGTTTTTTTTATTTTATTATTATTATTATTTTAAAAAAAATGCTGTATCTCTTCCCGTCCAGCTTTCCTTACGGATGCTTGTGCATTAACTGTTTATCTCCATGAACTCCAGGATGATGTTCAGATATTCATCTCAATCCTGTACTGCATACATTTTGGTTCGTGATTTGGAATCTGATTGATTCCTTTTTTATTGTTTTAATTTAATTTAATTTTTTTTTTTCCAATTTGCCACATTACATTCCAAGTCTGATCCTGATGACCGGTCGTGGAAATTGAAGCATTAAATAGCGGATCTTGCACTAATTTGAAAGAAGTATTAACTTAGAGGTTTTGTTTTGGCAAAGGCTAGATAGTAAATATTAGCCATAATTTTAATGAAAAAAAAAAAAAATCTGTGAATTAAAAATGATCTGGTAACTGAAAAAAGAGAGGTTTTTATAAGCATTTTCACACTTTGTCATGCGTAAAAATAATTTTTTATTCTTTTATTTTTTAAATATAATTGTATTATTTTCCATAAATTACAATTTTGTTCTCTTTTTTTTTTTTGTTTGTTTGTTTGTTATTATTCACGTAAAAAAAAAAGAAGAAAAAAATCTCTTTTCTTCCGACTGCTACTCTTACCTCTTTCTCTATTCTCTCTGTGACTCGAACATGCAGTTCCTCTCCAAACCCAGCGACACTACACGGCTTCCTTGAACGAAATCACCAATTTTCCTTCGATTCATTTTTAACTCGAGACGTAATTGTTTTCGGAAGCTTCCGTGTTCATGCTGTGTGGACTCGGTGACCTCTGTATTGTATTTCTGAATCTTATGTGTTTGCTGCCAGCCTCCTGATCCTTCATCATTATCTCAGTAAGCAGGGTTTGGGTTTCTGGGCAGCTGTTTATGTCGCTGGCTCCTGATGTGAAGTGTTTGTATGTCTGAGTGTGTAGTGTGTAGATACTCCTGTCTTTGTCAGGGTTAGCAATGGAAGACGGCATGTCCTCTACAGGCTACCAGATGTTTGAAGACACAGCAGAGCCTTCTGTCATTCTGCCATTCGTGATCCCCCCCACCCCACACCCAACTCCCACCCCCCAACAATTATATTTCTTCATGACTTCTCGATAAATCTATACACACCTTAAATCTCTATATATCCATTTCAAATATCAGTATACCGTGCTTTATACTACGAGCTCATGGTTCTTTTCTTTCCTCTTCGAGGTTACAGGAAATGCACTGAAATATAACGAGCAGGCTGTTTGATTTACAACACGTTAGACAGTACAAGCAAAATCCGTTTATTACGTTTATTTAAATATATATATATATATATAAAAAATTACTATATTGTTCCAATCAGGGATCTCGTGCAGAATATAAATCATTATAAGATGAATTATGCCTTATAAAACCTCTTCTAACTGTTAAATCCCTTTCCTAATTGACTGTAACTATAGCCACAATTAATCACCTTATTGTCTCAGTAAATCTTCTTCAGCTGGCTCAGGGAGTGTGGGTATGCTTTTTGATTTACAGCGTTTCATTACTTTGTAGCTTCTCTAGCATTCTCAATAAGGTCTAGACTCAGACATCCTACTTGGGACTTCAAGTGTGTGTGTGTGTGTGTGTGTGTGTGTGTGTTATAGCCATTTCCTAGAATGATCTTTCTTGATTAAGATCACCTGAGTATTTGATTATATCTTGAGAAACAGCGCGTGCGATTTTAAATCGAATCTTGAAGAAATCGAAGGAACGACTGTTAATAGCTGTTATAACACAATAAAATCTGAACAGGAACATCACGCCTCGTCGTCAACCAGCCTAAAAGAACCCATCTCACACCCCTCTTCAATCCCTGCACTGGCTTCCTGTAGCCGCCCGGGTCAAATTCAAGGCCTTGATGCTCACCTATAAGACCTTGTCTGGAACAGCGCCCTCCTACCTCAACTCTCTCCTGAAGGCTTACGTTCCCTCACGCGATCTGTTAGCGACCGACGCTTAGTACTGCCTACTCAACGTGCCTCAAGATCCCTTTCCAGAACCTTCACGCGAACTGTTCCTCAGTGGCGGAATGAACGTCCGACCTCAATACCTCTCACCATCTTCAAAAAACAGCTAAAGGCCCACCTTTGGATAAAAGCGTCTGCTAAATGAATAAACGTAAATGTAAATGAATGTTTCATTGATGTTCCGCAACATTAAAAGTCACCATATACCGTATGTGACGGATTGAAAGCTTGATCTGTACACGAGTTTTACTCAGGTGTCAAGTCTCTCACATCGGTGCCTCTAAATCATTTTCACATTCGCGCAGAGTAGCAAGAGTGTTTTCTCTCCCAGAACCCCGAACATGCATAATGACATCAGCGCGTCTACAGAATACATCTGCTTTAACAGTAATTACTCTACATGCCATTCCGGCCGTTTAATCAGAGATAATGTATGCTGCTTTATCCCATTAAATACTGCTCCTTCTGTGATTACTTCAATTCGACAGGACATGTCTATTCTTCTCAGGGCTGGGAAAATTCGCGCTAGGTTTGTGCTCGACGTAATTGTTCTACTTTGAATCGCTTTCTTTTTTCTTTCTTTTCTTTTCTTTTTTAATAAATGAGCTCACCTAAGAGAAGCTAATTACTGCAGAGTTCGTCAATAGGTGAAACCATTACACGTGGTCTCGGGATGTTTCCTGAGGCGATGGAGAAGTTTTATCTGTCCTTGTGGATCTTCAGGCTGAGTCTGCTAGGGTTTTTTTTTTTTTATTCTTTCTTTTTTTTTTTTATTCATCAGACATTGCGTCTGTGGCATCCCAGGAGAGCTCAGACTCGGCCTTCCACCTCCATGCTATGAAGGCTGAAAATTCTCTTGGCTGAGTGTGAGTGTGTGTGTGTGTGTGTGTGTGTGTGTGTGTGCGCTTACTACACTTTCTCTGTGGGAAGTGCACTAGCTGTGTACACCTGCTGCTGTGTGAGATTGAGTGTGACCCGATACAGGCAGGTCGGGTCATATAGGAATGGAGAGAGAGAAGAGAGGCAAAGGGAGTACACGCGTCATTCCACCTCTCTTTCTCTTACCAGCAGGTTTGTCTGGTTAGACTCTAGCACAGTGTGAGAAGTACACAGCATTCAAGAGCTTCTGTTTCGGAATAAACAAGACGTAATTATACTCTCGGTTCAGGCGATTTGTTTGTGTCGGTGTGGGAAAACCCGTCACAAGGTGATATTTGGACGTTTTGTACTACACGTAGTTCTGAACACTACAGGGAATGACTGTTTAGAGCTGCTAGAGTGTAAGTGATAACAGGAGGTATCATGCTTCATGGACGTTCAAGGACACAAAATGTAGGACTACTTCTATTAACGGATAAAATCTTTTTGGGAAATTGTGGGGTACAGACAGATAAAAATATCTTACTCAGATTAACCAGATAATGTTTTCCAGACACAGTTATTGATAGGAATAGGAGGCACACTATTTTTAATTTTTTTATTATCATTATTGATTGATTGATTGTCAGAAAGCTTGTCGAAAAGCTTCACCGGGCACCTGGCTGTGACTAGAGGTGTGCATCGGTACTAGGATCCCACATGACTCAAGAAAAAAGGAGTGCAAGGTCGAGGTTTTTCACTTTTGACTGAGCAGTTAGATGTAGGACAGACAGATTCAACAATATAAGGCACTGTGTGATGCATTTGCGCGTGTATATTTATCTAAATAACAGTGTTTACGTTAAGTTAAGTTTGTTTATGTTGTGGGCAACCAAGTAGTAGGGCTGGGTGATACATTGATGTAATATCGATATCGTGATAAACGATTATGCGATACAGTTTTCATAGATATCTTATGGTATGGTGATGTATTTTTATTTTTTTTTACCATCCATCCATCTTCTATACCGCTTATCCTTTTCAGGGTCACGGGGGAACCTGGAGCCTATCCCAGGGAGCATGGGGCACGAGGCGGGGTACACCCTGGACGGGGTGCCAATCCATCGCAGGGCACAATCACATACACACTCACACACCCATTCATACACTACGGACACTTTAGACACGCCAGTCAGCCTACCATGCATGTCTTTGGACTGGGGGAGGAAACCGGAGTACCCGGAGGAAACCCCCGCAGCACGGGGAGAACATGCGAACTCCGCCTTTTTGCCTGTTTTCCAGAATTCAGTTTGCTAGCATAATTATATATCGTGATACGCATCGTGTACCGTAGAAATGTCCTCAAGTCTAGAGATATGATGTTCGTGTCATATCGCCCAGCCCTATTTGTTAGTGCTGGCATTTCTACCTGTAGGGTTTTTCCAGTGTTTCCAGGGATTAATTAATAAAATAAATAAATAAATAAATAAATAAATAAAGCCTTTCCAGTTTATGCCACACCCACTTTGGGTTTAAATCCGAATACAGACACAGATGTTTGGAGCACTAAAGAGATACAGATTGTGTTACAAACTTAGTATAAGAGGAATAAAACACACCAGGAACTGCTTCTAGAACAAATCCTCAAGTTTGGAGTTGTAACTCTTCATGTTGTTGCTTTTTTTTTTCTTCTTTTCTTCCTATAGTGACGCATCCTGTCGTGTTTTATCCCTCGCTTATCCTTTTTCCTGTTACCATACTCTAGTCAAACTCTACTTTGTGGCACAACATGTGTCATGACTTTAGGGAATATCTTGTTCAGTTTATTAGCCATCTGTTTTTTGGACACTTAGCATGGGCGTCCTTATAAACATCCACCTGCACTGATGCTGATGAAAATTTCACAACGCCTGGAGAGCTCATTAATTCAACTATGTGAACAGAAACATTTGCTGTGGAATTTTTTGGATTGTTGGTGGGGTGTTGGCCTTGTTGTTGTTTTGTCAGTGCGTAGTATTATTTAATGAGTAATATTTCCAACTGTTCTTTATTTCAACATGAAACGAGTGAAATCAGAACGGAACAGGACATTTCCGTTGTTTTTCTTCCTTTTTTTTTTTCTTTTTTTTTTCCCAAATAGAATTTCTCCCCCCACCTAACTACAGATTTGACTGGCAAAGCATTATCAATCTTTCAGTCTTTCTAGATTATACTGTGTCTGAGTTGTGTCTGATAATTTCTTGTGAGAATGTGAACGGAGTGTGTTATTATCCTTCTGCCTAATTAGGGTTTTTAAGCTGTTATCACGACACATTACCAGCATGTCCTCCTTTGTCTCTGAAAAAGCCATCTGACCTTCTGTATTTTGTCTCTGCAGCTTTTATCGAGTCACTCTTTTGCTGTTTCCTTGCCTTTCTCAGCTCTGTCAGTCTCTCAAGCAGTTTCATTACCATCTGTCCTCTCCCAGAGGGCCCTGATTGGCTGACTGCGGTGCAGTCTGTCATTAATTGACTTGTACTACATGTGCAGGTGTCCATCAGGGCTCTGTTGCAGGACTAATCAAGTTGTGGAAAATCCAGAGCATTGAAACAGAAGTTGTGTTATGTAAAGCCCAAGGTTCTCTCTTTCTCTCTCTCTCTCTCTCTCTCTCTCTCCCTCTCTCTTTGGTATTCGGGAGTTCTCTTATGAGAACAAGAGTAAATTTCAATCCACTGTCTAATATTAATGCAAATTATAATATGTTGAGTCAAATTCTTTGGGAAAGTGGGTCCATAGGGGTCAGTTCCATTTAGGTCCAGGTTCAGATATGATTTAAATGAGAAATGAGAGTGTCTTGAAAGGGCACTTGTTCATTTCTTGAAAGCGAAATGGGTTCAGAGTGAACAGAAGGAAGGCAAAAAAACACAAGATTTTACTCTGGTATGGAAAAATGTCACCATGTAGAATGTAGAAATATTGAATTGGGTAGGTCTTGTAATGTCCAGTGTGTAGTTTTTCGTTTTTAAAAGCGTGCCATTTTTGCCGTGCTGATTGAATGTACATGTGTGGAGGTCTGGTTAAAACCTGTCGGGTGTCGCTGCGGCTGAATTCTGGAAAACAGGCAAAAAGGCTGAGCTCACATGGTCTCCCCGTGCTTCGGGGGTTTCCTCTGGGTACTCCAGTTTCCTCCCCAGCGTAAAGACATGCGCTGTAGGCTGATTAAGTGGACCAGAGTTGATTCAGTGGACCACAAATTGTTGTTGGACAAGCTTAGGAACACTGGTCTCGGTTCTAAGGCTGTAAATTGGTTTAAAAACTATTTTTTCAGACCAATCTCAGTATGTCTATGTTGATGGCCATGAATCAGATTTTCTTCAGATCATTTCAGGTGTTCCCCAGGGTTCCATTCTGGGACCCGTTTTTATTTCCTATTTTTTTTAGAAACGATGTTGGAAAGGACATCCAAGCAAAATGACACCTGTATGCAGATGACTCTTATTTATCATTTATTTATACATATTCTCCCTCCATAGCGCAGGCAGCGCAAGAGCTTCAGATTGCATTTAGTTCATTGCAGACTGCCTTTGTCGAGTTTGAAGTAGATTTTTGAACGCACGGAAAACAAAGCTTATGGCTTTTTCATAAGCTTGCTCACAGACGCTTGAGGATGCTAGCGTTTTCATGTCCGATGGTAAACCCGTCGAAAGGGCGTCCTCATACAAGTACTCGGGGAATATGGATAAATGATAAGCTTCCATTTAAATCACATATCGCTAACTTAGTTAGGAAGCTCAAAATAAAGAACGGCTTTTATTTTAGAAGAATAAATCTCACTTCACTTTAAATGCCAGGAAAAAAGACTTGTGGAAGCTACTAATTTTCCTGTGATTGATGACGGTGATGTATGGTATATGCATGCAGCTACCTCTATTTTACGGAGCCTTGATTGTACCATGAATTGTGATTGTACCTTCTTGTTCCATGCATCTCTGCGTTTTATTGTAACTGTAAAGTCTGTTACTCATCAGTGCACTCTGTATAATCGAGTGCGTTGGGCATCATTGACGACACGTAGAAACCAGCATTGGTATGTCTTTATCTTTAGAGTTATACATGGTCAACTTCCACCCTAGCTTTTAACCTTCTTTGTCCTAGCTCGGGTAGTTATCAGTTGCGTTCCTCCAAGTGTTTGCTTTTTAATGTACTCTGGCTTCAGATGGATCTGTGGGGAACTGCTTTTTCCTGTTATGCACCTCGGACATGGAATAAATCGCAAAAAAGATTACAATCTGAATACACTCGTATCTGTTGATGAATTTAAGGCGATCTTAAAGAATGCGGTGGGGGAGATGTGCGGTTGTTTTTGCTAAAACGGTGTTTGAATACGTCTTGTGTCCTTTTATCGTGAGTTTGCACGGCCGCTTCCTTGGCCTGGTCTGTCTTGTAAAACGGATCATTCGATCTCAATGGGACTTCCTGGTAAAATAAAGGTAAATAAATTTGTTTGCCTCTTGGGAGGTCTTGGAAGCAGATTAAGTCTGTGTTGATGACGAGTTGTGTCGATGTGACTGCAGCATGATACACACTTTCTTGCTACAGTAAAGAAGTCATCGGTCGGGATGTCGCACACCTGATGTACATTTCTGTTCTTACGGGGTGTATAAAACGCGATCTGGAAAAAAAGTCATACAAACACGCACGTTTGTCTTTGTGTGATGATGAGGAGCTTCCACTGACATAAGGAGCAACACAGCTAACTAATACTTTGCCTACACCTAAATCCAGGCTTGGGGGAGTAACGGAATACATGTAACGGCATTACGTGATCAGGATACAAAAAAACGGTAGCTGTAATCCGTTACAGTGACGTCAAAAAGCTGAATAATCAGGTACATCTTGTAAACAGTGGGAATACTATCAAGATTACATTTTTTTTTTCCCTTTAAAACCAAAGAAATGAATCTTTTGACATAACACAATACAGACAGCTGCTTGATTACAGCTCTGGTTGTCTCTCGCCAGTCGTGATTCACGTGAGCAACCCCCTAGTGCACGCGCAAATACATTTTTTGCACGAGGTTAATTTGGTAGCAAGGAGCACGAATTGTTTTCTGAAACGCTTTTGTTAGGGTGACCATACGTCATCTTTTTCAGACCTTAAAAAAAAGCGTCTACATTTGAGAAAACGCCCGGGATTCGTCTTTAGTTTCATTATGATGTGCTTATGGTCTAATACTGCATGATGTGTGCACATGTTCGCATCGCTTTAACCCCTCTCTGTAATTCCCGCCTTCTCGCACACCGATCGGTCGATTATAAAAGACTTGCAGCAACTATTGGCCAAATTCCTGCTTCTCAACCGTTAGCCTGCTCTCAGCGAGCGAGCGAAGGCGAAGCGCCGTTATGTAAACAATGCCCATGGCCATATAAGGTCATTTTTAATTTCCTGTTATCACATCGCTTCGTATTAAACAGCCATTCAAATGTGTAAATGACTCATAGCGTCTGATATTTTATTTTATTCCACGGACGTTCAAAAGAATGTAGGAAAAAATGTAAAACGTGGGCAGAGTGAAACCAATTTTATTTATATATATATATATATGTCTGTGTTTATGTGCTGCTGATAGTGTCTCTTTGTCACTGTATTAAAGCATTCATACGAACACTGTTTTAAACGCTATTAAGTCTCTTTTTGTCCTCTTTTTGGAAAACCAGAATATGTTCACCCGAGCTTCTGTGACGTAATGTTACCCGCACCGGGGACGGTGATCATTAATTTATTTATTTATTTATTGAATGAATTCAATCAAATCCAAAAATGTAACATGTTTTTAAGCTCTAAATAAAAGTCTTTTCCATCATATTGCTTTTTCTCTTGACCTTATTTGTACATGTGACCTCGAAGTCATCCAAAAGTAATCAGATGACGTGACTTTCACATCGTGATACTCGGATTACGATACCGGCTACAATTTTTAAAAATTTTTATTTTTATTTTTATGAAGTCATTTGTAGCTGTAACGGAAGGCGTTTTTTAAGTAACCCCTCCCGACCCTGCCTAAATCTAAACTTTCATTTTAACCCCACGAACTAAAAGGCTCGTTTAGTTTCCTTTAAATAAAAGCTGCCGTTTATTTATTCATTTATTTATTTATTTATTTATGTTGTAAAAGTAGATTTCTTTCTGGACCAGCTCAGTCAAAACGCTCAGTTATTCCTACTCTTGTGGGGACACTTAGTACTCACTAAGGTATAAAAATATTCCCCTATACTGTTTTTTTTTTTTTCTACCGGCTTGCAGAATTTGACATGTACAGACCTTGGTGACATTTATACTGTAAGTGGCTCTTTGTGTGTATATGTGTGTGTGTGTGTGTGTGTGTGTGTGTGTGTGTGTGTGTGTATGTGACTGAGACCGAGAAAGAGAGGAAACCCGTGAGGAAGAAAAAGCACCTTCGCTGCATGTGAATTATTCACAGCTTTTCACCTGTTCTCCCGTGTAAGTCTGGCGGTTTGGTGTGATGGAGCGAAGGCGATGCACAGAGTTCCCCATCACCCTCTCATTCGAAATCACATTTCTTCTCTTCCCAGCATGCACCCTATGCTTTGATGATCACTCTGATTAAACTGAACTTTTATCAAAGACGTAGTAAATGCAATCTTCCACAAACCTTACGCTATTAAAGGAGTCGAGTAGCAAACTATTATCTAATGAGAGCAGGCGTCTGATGTTACGGAGGTTAGCTTAGGGCGAAAAAAAAAAAATTGCATTGCAGCACATTCCTGAAACTAAAGCAACACAAAGATAACACAATCTTATTAAAAGTTACTTTTATTAATCTCCTGAATTCATTTTGTGTAAAGTCCTGATATTACGCACCTGTCAATGTACTGTAAAAGCAAGAGTTACCCAGAGTACAGTATACGCGCTGTCGCCTCTTTACTTCGCATTTTTCTTGTGTGTTTTGAAGTGTATTACTCGCAAATACGCTCCAACCGTGCATTAGCAACGTTTATATTTCATTCTTTAGGAGGTATTTTGCTACTACTATACTAGAGGAAGACATTATTGCGGCATGGACGTTTACACACCGCGGATTCTGATCATTTCATGCAGTGTTCCGGTTGCGTTATGTTATTTTCATTACTTTTAACACCGATGTATGAACCTATTCAGGTTATTGTCTCTTAGACAAGTCTTTGAGGCTGAGATGAAATGCATCAAGTTGTATTTAAACAATTACAGGCCATGGTTAAATCATGTTAAGTAATTCAGCCATTAGTTGGGTTTATTTATTTATTTATTTTACAGGTGCTTGCTAGAGGGATCTGCAAAGTCCTTTTTATTTATTTATTTATTTTTCCCCCCAGGTGATGGAACGATTGTTTTTAGCTGCTATGTTGTAAGTAATTACAGGAACTGACTTGTTTTGTGGGCGTTCCACAACATTAAACGTAACGACAAATGGATAAAAAAAAAAAAAAAAAAAAAGTACATTACTTTCTTTCATGGATAAAACGCGTGTAATTCTTGGAAAATTGCTGCGGTGTAAAAATAATCGGAATAAGACCCTTCTGGATGTGCTGTTAGAGGAAAATGATCAACTTCAGGGTTATTACTTACTTAATTGAGTCTGCGTGAAATTTGTCGCTGGCTTTCTAACTCTTCCATCGATCCAGCGGTTATGAATAGGAAGTGGCATTTCCGACCATTACTATAACCTTTAGAATTTCCAGCACTTTACGTAATTAAAACTGAGATGCAACCTTTCTCAGTTTGAAAAAAGGAAAGTAAAAAGCACATTTCCATTACAGTTTCCAGACTTGCATTGTGTGTGTGTGTGTGTGTGTGTGTGTGTGTGTGCGCTAATGCCTCAATCCCCTGTCTTTTCTTAATGAGCTTGATGTGTCCATAACTGATGGCTTGCTAGGCAGGGGGTCAGAAGTAATTACCCAGACAAGGACAAAAGCAGCATGGGATGAGGAAGAGCAGTCGAGGTGCCGCATGGAATTAGCGACATCCGGAAGGAAGCTCGGTCCAGAAGACGAGCCGAGAAGGTGGCGTGGTCAAACGTTTACACGAAGATTTCTAAATGATATATATAAGGCGTGTTTAGCCATTTTTGCCATTTCTTCTTCTTTCTGTTTTTTTTTTTCTTTCCTACCGTCGTTCCTTTATTCCGTTTGTACGCACTCGCTCAGAAGAGGATGAGAAAGAACTTGAGAAGTTGTAAACCGCACGTGCATATGCTGCACATATGGAGCCACTATGTACGTAATCCCCACACCATTGACTAATATTCCGGTCGAGGTGGTGGGCTTGAGAGGAAAAAAAGAAAAGAACAGGATAGCTAATCGAGTGATCACGGATCTGATTTTCAGCACGAAGGAAAAAAAATAAATAGAATAAATCTGTATGGAATTTACAAAGGCGCGTATTAGATTTACTTATTCAGATTATTATTATTTATTTTATTTTTTTTTTAAGACGAGAGTCATCGTGTATAGTGTAATAATAATAACACCAGCGGCTTTTCTGCTGACATTAAAACAGTATTGTTGACATTGAAGTAATCCTGTTTTACTTTTGAAATGATATTTGATATACTTTACTTAAACGTTTTTGTAATATTATCTTCAAGAGAGATAAAAAAAAAAAAAAAAAAACAACAACAACAACAACAACACGGACGGCTGGCAAGTGAACAGCTGCTCTTCCATACGTAATAAAAGGAACTAACCTGTTTCCACAACGTGATGTTCCACAGCATTACACGAGTAATAAAAGATAGAAAGTACAGTTCTACAGTACATGCTGTTCTCTAATGAATGAAAGTAAATTGCTTTGCGTACAATACAGTATGTTTTATCGCCTTTCTTTCTATTTACTAAGCAGCTACCCGGTTAACTATTTTCGGTTTGTAGATCGTTTTCTATACATCATAGTTCTAGGAACGTTTAGTTCTTAATACATCAGAGGTGTGTGTGTGTGTGTGAGTTCTCGGAATGTAACGTGTATAAACGTTTCTACAACGTTGCTGCAACATTTCTTTAAAAAAAGTTCTACAGTCTCTGTAATTCCATCCATTGCATGAACGTTACAACCTACAGTGTTGAACTTACACTGGTCCATACAGTGGTGGCCCATAGGGGGCAGTGGACGTCTCGTGCTGGCATGCGGAGATTCTTACGCGAGATCGGCTTCTCGTTTGGGCATGTTCCTGCACGATGATATGCCACGCAGCCAAAAAGTCCTGCTCTTCATAGCTTGAGTGTTGGTACCACAGGAAAAGAAAAAAAAAAACGACGACAAAAAGATGAATCAGTCTGCAAACCTGCGGGCAGAGAAGTGACAGATGGAATGTGAAAGCAAAGCTGCCTTTATCAGCCCCTCCCCCAAACGAGCCCAGAATCTGTTCTGAGCGAGGATTCGGGTATTCGGGCCGAGTGTAGAAAAATGCCCTGCTATTTTCAGGCCTCATCATGCCATCTGATCAGATGAGATGTCCATCCATTCATTTTCCATATCCTACACAGGGTCACAGCGAGCCTGGAGGCAAGGGCCACCCTAGACTGGGTGCAACCCATCGCAGGGCACAACTGCACACACAATCACACACGGAGAATTTAGAGACGTCAATCAGCTTTGGACTGGGGGAGGAAACCAGAGTACCCAGAGGAAACCCATGAAGTAGAGGGAGAACATGCAAACTCCGCGCACACAGGACAGAGGTGGGAATCAAGCCCGCATCTCCAGAGGTGTGAGGGCCTACTAATCCACTGTGCCCCCCAAACTTACATCAGCTGTCTCTGTTTGATTCTTAAGCAGGAACTGACTCACTCCCACGAAACTGCTCGGCTCGGCTTCATTGCGTTTTACCTGAAAGTCTCATAAGCATAGACGCCTCCTCTGTGTTTATTTTGTGATTACTTATCCTTCCAGGACAGGAGCTTGTGAACTGAATCACTCAGAAGCATCAGTCATGTTGGCGTACCGAATCCCCCAGGCACACGCACTACAGCGGCAAACATCCTGTTACGACGAGCGGAAAATGAGTTCACAGATCAACTGTCCTATAAAACGAGTTCATAGATGAAATGCCCTTGAAACGCGCTACAGGCGGCGCTTATTTATTAGGAGAAATCCATTTTAATAGCCGTACAACCTTTTGTTGTCCTTTAAGACAACACGTGAACGCATTGAGCACAACAGTGGGAAGGAAAGGAAACAACACATGGGTGCTCGCTTTAATTTCTTGCTCACCTGCTGCTGGCCTTGAGCTTCTTGGTGGAGTATGCTTACAGCAGAGTCTGTCATAATGAGCTTGAAGAGATAATTATTTCTTCCCATCCACTGGCAGGAACACAGCAGACATTTAAATATAGATAGACGCTGATGAGGAAATGATTGGAGTGACGGGCCATTTTCATCTGTCTCGTGCCACAGGAGTCCTGTCATCTATATGTCCCCTCACTGGGAGGTTATTATCCCTGAGTTAAAGCCCCTTCATATGGATGAATCTCTATTCGCTAAGCTGATGGTGAAAAGCTCTTATATAGGACATTTAACCTGTACAATTAGACACACGTTCTTCCAGAGTGCAGCCAGTGGACTCACTATACAGTCAACTACACAGTCCACTCCGAAACTATTGGAACGGCAAGGCCAATTCATTTCATACACCATAGACATTTGGGGTTGAGATCAAACAATAAATATGGGACGAGTTTAGAAAGTTTCAGCTTTTATTTCCTGGAATTTATATCTAGATGTAAATGGCACACTTTTATAGCACTTTTATCCAAAGCGCATTACACTGTGTCTCATTCACCCATTCACACACACACACACCAGTGGTAGCAGAGCTGCCATGCAAGGCGCTAACTTGGAGCCATCGGGAGTAACTTGGGGTTCAGCGTCTC
The DNA here is from genome assembly GCF_023375685.1 of Ictalurus furcatus. Lineage (NCBI taxonomy): Eukaryota > Metazoa > Chordata > Actinopteri > Siluriformes > Ictaluridae > Ictalurus > Ictalurus furcatus. The sequence continues at coordinate 24,158,335 of NC_071271.1, forward strand.
GCCCAAGGACACTTCGGTATGTGGAGTCACGTGGGCCGGGAATCGAACCTCCAACCCTACGATTAGTGGACAACCCGCTCTACCACCTGATCCACAGCCGACCCTGATGTGCTAAACAACATAAAGCATAGAACCAGCCAAGACTTGAAGTATATTAAAGTAAATAACACTTAATATTTGGTTGCATATCTCTTGCTTGCAATAACTGCATCAAGCCTGCGACTCATTGAGATGAGATTTGCCCTTCAGTCTCCTCTTCAGGAAGTGAAATGCTGCTCAATTGGATTAAGGACTGGGGATTGATTTGTCGCGTATAAAACCTTCCCCTGATGAAGTCCTTTGTCGAGTCGGCGGTGTGTTTTGGATCATTGTCTTGTTGCATGGTAAAGTTCTTCCCAATAAATTTGGATGCATTTCTCTGTAAATTGGCAGACAGAACGCTTCTGTGAACTGCTGAATTCATTCTGCTTCTACCATCAGGAGTTACATCATCAATAAAGATTAGTGAGAATGTTCCAGAAGCAGCCATGCGAGCCCCAGCCATGACGCTACCTCCACCATGTTTCACAGATGAGCTGGTATGTTTTGGATCATGAGCAGATTGTTTTTTTTTTCTCCACACTTTGGGCTTTTCATCACTTTTGTAGAGGTTCGTCTTGGCTCCAGAACTTTTGTGGTTCATCTCGGGTCTATTTCTTTACGGATTCCAATCTGGCTGCTCTTGAGGTCGTCTTCGGATGGTGGATTGTGATACCTTCACTCCTGCCCTGTGGAGTTTGTTTATGTCACCGCCTGTTATTTTGGGGTTTTTCTTCACAATTCTCACAATGTTTCTTTCATCAGCTTGTGTCGTTCTCCTTCGGTGTCTGTTGCTCAATACATTCAGAGGTTTCTTTCTTTTTCAGGACATTCCAAATTGTTCTATTGGCTACGCTCAATGTTTTTGGAGTGCCTCTGATTGATTTTCCCGCTTTTCTCAGCTTCAAAATGGCTTGCTTTTCTCCCATAGACGGCTCTCTGACCTTCATGTTGGTTTGTCCTTTTTAACAACAAATGCAGTCTTCTCAGGTGAAAACTGAAGGCTAAAACCAAGAGTAGATGTTTAGAGCTATTAATTGTTTAAAGAATCAATCTAACAAGACGCAGCTGGGTAACAAGAAACACCTGTCAGTCACATGTTCCAATATGTTTGCTCGCCCACAAATTGGGCGGTCTGATACAAAATGAGCTGTGTTCTAGAGTGCTTAATACAACTACATATAAAAACCAGGAAATAAAAGCTGAAGTTTTACACTCTCTTCTCATTGTCATCTTTTGATCTCAAACCCCAAATGCCTTCAGTCTACAGCAAAAAAAAAAAAAAGAGATTGGCCTTGATGTTCCGATAGTTTCGGAGGTGCCTGTACATTACAAGCCTTCGCTCAATAAATTAGCACTACATACTGTGTGTACTAGAATATATAATGTTTTATATTGTCATGTATGAGGTAGTGCTTTTATAGAACTCAATACACACACCTACATATACAGCAAAACAGTAAGAAAAAGCCAATACCAAAATCAACTTCATCAGCATTATGTAGTGAGTAGTGAGTCCTTCAGTACCAGATTGTACAGTATATAAAATGACACAAACACAAATTAGATCTATAAACACACGGGAGAAATCGAACGCGTACGGCATTTATTAAAGCAGTGCAAGTCAAGGTGCAGGAAGTGATTGGGTACAAAGACAGAAAGTAAAATCCTATGAAAGCACATCTAAAGACTGATTGAGATACTGCCTCGTTTGGTGATTTGACTTGTGCGGCTTTGTGCAGGGAATGTGTTTTTAAGGACAGCTGGATCCTCTTTGCTGAGAGTGATTTGCCCAGTGTGACCGCCCCCCCCCCTCCTCCCCCCCAGCAACTCGCCCCACTTTCAGCGAGGCCAGATATAAAATGCAGCAATTCCGTCTTCATGCACAAGCCGCTCACACAGTGGTTTTTTTTTTTGTTTGTTTGTTTTGTTTTTTTTTAAAACCATGGCCACATTTCAGTTATTGCAGTTGAGCTAGGTTTGTGCGATATGGCGAAATGATCATACCATGATTCTGATTTCTGTGATACACTATGTACAGTTCCACAATATGCTGCATATAGTTCAGCTAAAAAGTACGTCTGCCATCCGTACAGAAATTTTATTTGAATTTATCGATAACACACTGGTGGTTGTGGCTCAGGTAGTAGAGTGGGTTGTCAGGGTTGGAGGAGGTTCGATTCCCCGCCCACGTGACTCCACATGCCGAAGTGTCCTTGGGCGAGACACTGAACCCCGAGTTGCTCCCGATGGCAAGTTAGCGCCTTGCGTGGCAGCTCTGCTACCATTGGTGTGTTGGTGTGTGAGTGTGTGAATGGGTGAATGAGAACCAGTGTAAAGCTCTTTGGATAAAAGCGCTATATAAGTGCAGACCATTTACCATATCGCCCAGCCCCACTATGCCCTAAATAATGACATGTCTTACATGCTATTGCAGGTTTTCCAATTGTAATTGGGGAAATTGCATACACACAGCCATAAAATCGCCTTGTTTTTAGTTTTAGTTTTTTTTTTTTTTACTAAATTTGGTGATTTGGGGTCATTTCTTTACGTTAATTGGTGTGGCCATGGATGAGAAGAGCAATACTGAATGTGTAGGATTTATCAGCATCTACTGTGTGCATCTTTTGCACAGAATTTCAATTTCCAAGAGGTAAAAGCCCTGGTAGAATTTAACTTGCCATATAAGATGGTTTTTTTTGTTTGTTGTTGTTTATGTTAAGGGAGTGTCCAGAGAGTGTAATCATTCTGATATTCCAAAAAAAACCCTATACCTGATTTTTGAAATGAAATTTTAGCAGAATTATCTGACGTTCTTTTTTATTATTATTATTATTATTTGGAACATGTGTGAAACTGAAATGAGAAAGTGCTACCCATTATCAGCTGCAGGTAATCCAACATTCATAGCCGTTCTGTGCCAGCGGTTTAAAAACCTGTTACTGTTCCCGTTCTTCAACCGATTGTAATGTGAATCACACAGACTCGATGCTCCCTCTTGGAAGGGTGGCAGGCCATGAAATGAAATTTTTCTGTCGATTTTGAGCTGAAGATGCCAAATCACGATGGAGTACAAGAAATAAGTAGTAGATAAACATCAAGCCCTGACTCCCAGTGTTACTGGCATTTCTGAGCTCCTTAGATACCACACAAATCCACTTCAAAAAGTCTGCGAACGAAATTGAAAATGGGAAACAGATTAACTTTTTAGACTTCTTGATTGGATGAGAAGTTGAAGAAATAAATCCACTGGTGCCCCAGAGAGCGGGTTAGCGTCTTCCGCTTCATCAACTGTTAGTGAGGCTTGCGAAAAGGAGAAGAAAAAAAAAAAAAAACACTGCTGATGAGGCCTGTAAGCACAGATAACATTCAAGTTAAGCAGGATTAGCCCGGCTCCATGGACCTCGGCTCTAGTTGCTCGGATCCGGGTTGGAAGCAGTGGAAGCTCCGAGGAGAAATTGGGATCTTCAAAAGAAGATCCATCTTCACGATTCTAATCCTAGTCAACATGAGTTATCTCTTGATAATGTGCTTGACAAAGTTACTTTTCAAGTAAGCATCTATAAAAATTTTCAAAATGGCGATCAATCCTTTTTATCATATTTTCAAGACGTTATATTATCTATCGGCTTCGCATGACACATTTACTGCATTCATTCATTCATTCGGTCAGTGTCGCGGTTTAAATGAAAAGACGAAACATCTCTACAATGTAGCACCCATGGAAAACCTTCAGGATTCAGAAGCTTGTGGCCAGAAAAGTGTACGACAAATATATCAGATGCTCCATAAGCCATGGACGTCGGAGACTGAGTCATTTTATAATTCTCCTCCGTCGTCTGCCTAATCGATCCTGTAGCCAATAATACAATTACTCAACGATGCTGGAAAAATACATGAACGATTCCAAATGATCTCCAGCAAGATGATTTTCCATCAAATGCGACACTTTGACGAGACGTTACAAACGGTAGCACGTAGACATGTGTAGCGCCCGTGCAGCTTCTTATCTGGGCAAAAAGTTTTGAAACCCAACTCCGAAAAAGCTCCTGTAATTTTATTTAAACAAGTAGTAATGAGAATGCAGTACATGCTGACCACAGTGGGCTTTTTTTTATTTAATGGCAAGACTCCAGATTTAAAGTGCTGTCACAAATTTAGGTGGGTGGATGGAAAGATACAGGTAGCTCTTAGAAATGGAGATGAAAGCCATAACTAGTGTAAAAACGGCACTTCAGGGGACATTCAGAGACACTTAATTGCAGTTTAAGTCGTCCAATTAATCCAGTTAATCACGGCTATTTACATAGACCCCTTAACAGAAACTAGTGACATGAAATTATCCAGCTAAGTGCTGTGAACCTGGACAGGGAGCCTGATGATAAAAGTACAGAATCAAAAGCACTTTCTTTCTTTGATTCTCCTAGAAAGTACTTCTTTCACGTCTCTACATACAGATACAGCAAGAATATCTAAAAAAAACAAAAAAAAAACAAAAACAACAATAAAAACACCCATAGAGTACGTTACACCGACTGCGTTTTGAGGACCAGGAGTAGATGAGTGTTCATTTTCTGATTTGACGTGCCGGCTCAATTGTACCGCTAGCTAAACAGGTTCTGATTTATTCCAGCTCAACACTCAGCGTTTTCCTAGCAACGCATCAGAAATGATTCAAACGTATCCGAGCAAAGAAATCGGCGCCTCGATTCTACAAGGGCTGGATGAAATTTGGTGCGGCACATCTTCCACGTTCTTCGAGCAACTACTCAGGAGTGTCAAGTACGAGTCAGAGTGCTTGCCGCCGCGTGCCTGGGAAAATTAACCGGCGATCGAGCTGGAAATAAACGTGGGGAAACAGTCGTCGAGTCGAGTCGCATAGAAGCGGGAAGAGAAAAAAGAAACACGTCCGAAATCTACAAACGATATTAAAAAAGAAAATGCAAATGTATGCATGGCCAGAGCATCTGATCTTACATGACCTATCCTGCTTCATTCTGTGTTTATGTGCTTTGGAAGGAACATGCTCAGTTTTGTTAATCGCAGTGGTGGAAGAAGTATTCAGATCCTTTAATTAAGTAAAAAAGTACTAATACTACACTATGGGAAAAAAACCAAAAAACTTCTGCATTCAAAATCTCACTTAAATCAAAGTATTATCAGCAAAATGCTCCCTGAGAGTGTTTTACTATTATATATGATGTTTTTGGATTAATATGACTTAGTGGTGAGCACGTTCGCCTCACACCTCCAGGGTCGGGGTTCGATTCCCACCGTGGCCCTGTGTGTGCGGAGTTTACATGTTCTCCCCGTGCTGCAGGGGTTTCCTCCGGGTACTCTGGTTTCCTCCCCCAGTCCAAACACATGCATGGTAGGCTGATTGGCGTGTCCAAAGTGTCCGTAGTGTATGAATGGGTGTGTGAGTGTGTATGTGATTGTGCCCTGCGATGGATTGGCACCTGTCCAGGGTGTACCCTGCCTTGTGCCCCATGCTCCCTGGGATAGTCTCCAGGTTCCCCCGTGACCCTGAAAAGGATGAGCGGTGTAGAAGATGAATGCATTGAACTGATTTAAGATGTTTACGCTTGAGGTCATTTGAACGACTTTATATAATGTTTGGTAGTTTAATCTACAGCAATGCATCGTATTCTATAAGATCAACATATATTTGTAGGGACGCTGTGCTGTGAGAACCATTTATCTCTAAAAAGTCGACTTTTCATGAGTTTGGAAAAACAGCCCCGTTTTCAGCTTGGTGACGATGCATTTTCCAGCTAATCCAAGGGGGGTTTAAATAGTTTGTTTTAGATTAAGAAGTAGGACAATTTTTTTCAACCCATGGAGGAACATTTAATCCTTCAGTTTGTCACAAACATTCAAAATCACCACGTTTGGAAATATGGAGTTTCTACAGGACAGGAAGGGTGCAGTATGAAATGAAGAATTAGAAACCTGTTTGGCTTTAAGTGTATGTGTGTGTGTGTGTGTGTGTAACAGTTTACCCCACTTCATCCTTATTAAGCCATCTATGAGACTTTGTAGTACAATGCATTACTCAACCCTAAATGTTCATTCGCGAGCTCGTGATAGATTCCTCCCCGGCCATCTAATATCACAACCAAGCCATATATATGATATATTTGATATGTTCCGTCTACCATCCATAACAACAATGCTTTCAAAAGAATTACCGATAGGAATTTGAACAGCGGTTTCCAGTAAATGTTTTCCCATCACGATCTAATGGCTTCAATAATTTAAAGAGTTCAATAATTGTTGATTCAGCAAAAGATCCATATCCATATCCGTACGCCCATATTCATAACACTCAGTGGATGACCGAGAGAGTAACTGAGATCGAATCATTTTGATTAATTCTGCACGAGCCACTTTAGCACCGGGAATATTCCAAGGTGGTTCAGGAAGGGGATCTTTTCTCTCCATTTATACATAACGCTTTCATTTTTATTATTTGCCAGATTATTTTATCCGAAGAGCCTTACAGCTGGAAGGTTGGAACGGTCTTGCTAAAGAGCCCACCGGTAAGAGCTCGGCAGTGCCGGGATTTAAAGTCACAACCTTCTGGTTAATATAGTTTGATTATACTGTCATCACTCACACAGAAGACACCACTCAGTGGTTTTAACTAGTTTTGCACACATTAATGCACTAAACCCGTCACCTCACATTCTACAGACATTAGTGTGAATATTTCCGTCGGTGTTGTGAAGTTGTGCTTCTGCACTTTGTCTTTCTTGGGCCTTGATGGCTTTTCATGGTGTGGGATGTATAAACATGTAAACGGGTGTACTTATTCCATGTATTTAATTTCGCCTTTGGGATGAATAAAGGGGCGTATGGTGGCCTCACACTTACAGGGTCGGGGGTTCGATTCCCGCCGCTGCCTTGTGTGTGCGGAGTTCGCATGTTCTCCCCGTGCTGCTGGGGTTTCCTCCCGGTACTCCGGTTTCCTCCCCCAGTCCGAAGACATGTGTGGTAGGCTGATTGGCATTTCCGTAGTGTGTGAATATGTATGTGATCGTGCCCGGCGATGGATTGGCACCACGTCCAGGGTGTACCCCGCCTTGTGCCCCATGCTCCCTGGGATAGGCTCCAGCTTCCCCGTGACCCAGTAGTATAAGTGGTATAGAAAATGAATGGATGGTTGGATCAATAAAGTCAATCCATCCACTCTTATCATGGATTCATCCATCCATCTGTCCATTCATACATCTGCCATCCATTCATTCATCCATTTCTCCATCTATCCATTCATCCTACCATCCATCTATGTTTGTGGAACATTGTCCACTTCTATGTAGATAACCACGAATGCAATATATTGCTGCTTTTTTTTATCTTCTTTCAACCAGACAAAAACGTAGCATCGCAGAACTCCACGGGATCCTCTGACTCACCACTAACCCACAGCTCATCACCACAAGGACGCCCTCAGACTCCTGCAGCACTTGTGGGAATCCCATTTAAACCATTTAACAATTCTGAAATCAATCACAGGCGACATGTTGAACCGTTATGACGGTTAAACACAGTGCACAGTAATGGTATTCCTCAAGGTTCTCTACTCTAAACCATATTACGGTGTGTAATGTCTGGTGCAGGTTTAGGTACAGCGTGAGGGGCCGAACGTGATCTGTACAGGTTTTTAAATCTGTATAAGATATCTGTACAGCAGAAGATTGCAAAGGCACATGCACTGACATTAACATATGTTCAGAGTGAATCAGTCTGTCTGAATTAGAGACACAAGCAGAGACAGTGAATGGTGCCTTAGGGCTCAGTCACATCTAATTTCGTATCAAAGGTGCTGCCATCAAACTTAGATAAAAGCAAACATCTGAGACACCATCTGCGGCTCTTATTATTCCTCTTCTTATTATTCTTATTTTTTTTTTTTTTTTTTTTTTTTACTGCGTATAGAGTATTTAATCAAATTCACGACTAAAATGAGCAATAATCAGCTAAATGTGTCTAGCATGATAAATACATTTTAGGATCTGTCAACAAATGCATCTTGTCAAAGAAACAACGTTCAGAAAAGCATGCACTGAAGATCTCTGGATCGAATCATGTTCTCTTACTACTAGCTGAGTGGATTTCTATACAGTGTTTCTAGGAACTGAAGATTTCAATGAATTCTTATTAGAGACGGCACTGATCTGATACCCAGGATCGACGTCAGGCTGATACCAGCATCATACGATGTAAAGCACTCTGAGTGACTCGAAAAGCACGATACCAGTGTAAGGAATTATTACAAGCAAAATAAATAAATAAACAAAATGTGTGGATCTGAAAAAAAGAATGAATTAGATCTGATGCTGTAACTAATGCAGAATATTGGAATTGGATTTAGAAAATACTTTTTTTTTTTTTTTTTTTTTGGAACTGGAAATGTTTACATAAATAAAAAATAATAATAATCAAGAATGCCATCGTTATTTATTACAACAGTTGGACTTTATTTGTGGACTGATATGATTCATAATGTTAATATACAGTGGTGCTTGAAAGTTTGTGAACCCTTTAGAATTTTCTATAGCTCTGTATAAATCTGACCTAAAACATCATCAGAGTCCTAAAAGTAGATAACGAGAACCCAGTTAAACAAATGAGACGAAATATTACACTTGGTCATTCGTTTATTGAGGAAAATGATCCGATATTACATATCTGTGAGCGGAAAAAAGTATGTGCACCTTTGATTTCAGTATGTGGTGTGATCCTCTTGTGCAGTAATAACTGCAGATAAACGTTTGGGGTATCTGTTGATCGGTCCTGCACGTCGACTCGGAGGAATTTTATCCCGTTCCTCAGTACAGAACTGCTTCGACTCTGGGATGTTGGTGGGTTTCCTCACATGAACTGCTCGCTTCAGGTTCTTCCACCACATTTCTATTGAATTAAGCTCAGGACTTTGAGTTGACCATTCCAAAACATTCACTTCATTCTTCTTTAACCACTGTTTGATAGAACGACTCGTGGGCTTAGGGGCGTTGTCTTGCTGCATGACCCACTTTCTCTTGAGATTCAATTCATAGACAGATGTCCTGACATTTTCCTTTAGAGTTCACTGGTATGCTTCAGAATTCATTGTTCCATCAATGATGGCGAGTCATCCTGGTCCAGATGCAGCACAACAGGCCCAAACCATGATACTACCACCACCATATTTCAGATAGGATAAGTTTCTTATGCTGGAATGCAGTGTTTTCCTTTCTCCAAACATAACGCTTCTCATTTAAACCAAACAGTTCTATTTTGGTCTCATCTGTCCACAAAACATTTTTCCATTAGCCTTCTGGCTTGTCCATGTGATTAACAATCTACAGATGGGCAGCAATGTTCTTTTTGGAGTCCAGTGGCTTTCTCCTTGCAGCTCTGCCATACACACCACTGTTGTTCAGTGTTCTCCTGATGGTGGACTCATGAACATTAACATTAGCCAATGTGAGAGAGGCCTTAAGTTGCTTAGAAGTTACCCTGGGTTCCTTTGTGACCTCACAGACTGTTACACGTCTTGCTCTTGGAGTGATCTTTGCTGGTAGACCACTCCTGGAGAGGGTAACAGTGGTCTTGAATTTTCCAATCTGAATGTAGATCGGTGGAGTCCAAACTCTTTAGAGATGGTTTGTAACCTTTTCCAGCCTGATGAGCATCAACAACTCTTTATCTGAGGTCCTCAGAAATCTCCTTCATGCCACGATACGCTTGTTCGCGCCATGATACGCTTCCACAAACACGTGGTGTGAAGATCAGACTCTGAGAGATCCCTGTTCTTTAAATAAAACACACACACACACACACACACACGATCATCATCCCATTGACTGAAAACACCTGACTCTAATTTCACCTTCAAATTAAACGCTAATCCTAGAGGGTCACATACTTTTCCCGCTCACAGATTGGATCATTTTTCTCAGTAAATAAATGACCAAGTATATTTTTTCATCTCATTTGTTTCATGGGTTCTCTTTATCTACTTTTAGGACCTGTGTGAAAAATCTGATGTTTTTTTGTTTTTAGGTCATATTTATGCAAATATCTAGAACCTTTCAAGCACTGCTGTATTATTTAATATTGAATTTGATTTAAAAATGTTGTAGGTTTGACTGGTAATTAAGATCATTTTCTTCACAAAGTGATAAACAAAGTGTTTGGCTATAAATGGTCCTTTCACAGTCTCCTCACACAGCTGAGGTTTATTTACAGAAATGTGTGTCGGCTTTTCGGAGATGTTACCCCGCCGTGCGAGTTTGTTCTTTGACCGGCGTGTACACTGTGTGTGTCTGTTTCTCTCGACTTGTGGACTGTAATTGAAAAAAACAACAACAACAAAGCTACTCTCCGTTATACCACTGGGGATAAAAGAGCGTAATAAATGTAGGGCCGTTAATCCAGCTACTGATATTCTAACGATGTATACTTCTTCATTAACAAGTTACAAATTTGCCTCTGTTACCGTGTCTCTTTCCTAATCTGCTGGTTTCACAGCAGTGTTTACACAATCATAACTTTTCTTCGTTTATTTGTATTATATTTTTTAAAAAATCCCACCGTGACCTTGACCAGGGAAAAAAAATGATAAAAGCAATAATAAGCTGTTAGGGTTGCCAAGTAAGTGCTATATCCCTCACTTTATATGCACCTCTCATACTGTAGGGTTGCCAGTGAAAAATAAAACAGTCGTGGATGATAAACTCCTGGACGTTACTGTACTGCACTAAAAGCGAGCCAAAATCAGGTATAAATCTGAAACTGAGACGCTTGGCTGGACGATTATTACAGTACAGGCGACGTTACCTTCCCAAGCATCCATCCACGCGTACACACACACACACACACACACACACACTCGCACAGAGATAAGTGTAAGCACGGTACAATAGGAGATGACGTATGGACAAACACCATCCATCCGTCCACAATAAGAGATAAGCAGAAGGCTATGAATTCATCCCACCGCAATGCAGACACAATGTAAGAGAAGTGCAGGTGGAAAGACCGAGCAACAGAGCGAGTGAACAAGTAAAACGGTTCATACACCAGCAAAGCACTGCTGAGTCCTCTTCTGGGAGCCTCTGGGTGAAACTGTCACAATCGGTGCACATTAGCATTCAGGTCACAAAGCTTTATGGAGCAGAGAGTGTAACCGAGAAACACGCAGAACTGCTGCACTTATCGCTCGGTTTAATTAACGTGGCCTTTACTTACATGCTGCCTATACAGCTGTGTGTATGTTAGGGGTGTAACACAGTGCCACGATCTGCATCTGTATCTGCTTAGTGCTTACACTATTTGTATCTGTATCCGATTCCATCGTTTTTGGCGACTTGACAACGGACGCTTTATAGCTGCTGGATCACAAGCGACAACAGGAAGCGACACGTTTCGAGGACGTTCCAGAACATCGGCTGTAAATATAGTCACGTTCAAAGAAAAATTGCCGCCAAACTGTCGTGGTATAAGAGGAGTAAAACACACGAGGACGTGCTGTTATAGGAAAACAAATCCGAACAGTAACGCTTCATCACACCACCCTGCTGTTGATTATTTTCCTAGAACAGCATGTCCTGTCATGTTTTTTTTTTTTTTCCCCCCCTTAATTAATGTATTTTACTGACTGCCACAAGCCACAACAGAGGATCGGTTCCTTAAGCGATGATCGATGGTACGTTTTAAAAAACGTCGCCGAAATACTCTGTCCACAATCCAGTTGGCAAACCCTGCTCTATTCTTTCAGTCCATTATTAATGAATGCAAATGAAATGCAATGAGCGTTGCGATATTTATAATTGAAACATTTTACACATTGCAGAGAGCGTACAGGATTATACATTAGCTTTATCTGAGTTTTAAAAGGGCCTAATTAACAGCACATGAACACAGTAGTTATGGTTGAGCAGAGCAAATTCATGAATATGTTAGGCAACGGCATCATTGTTAAAACTATCGATTAGCCAAAGGTCAGGCTAATTGATTAGCACAGTCTTGCCGACATGCTATCACGGAGAGCTCTAGCACTGCTCGGGAAAACCTCCAAAGTCCATATTTGTCGAGAACATGGAGAAATTGAGAGTTTGAGGCGACAGAGGTGGACAACTGGAAAGCGATCTGCTGCACTTAATCTAGCAGTACTTCCTGCCTGTCGGGTTTAACGTTGCCAAAACGTTGTCATCTGTCAAGAAAGTTCAGAATTTATAGTGACACACATTTTGCCCATTTGACACAAGTGTGTAATAACCAACTGATGCCGAGTAGCCAATAACACACACACACACACACACACACACACTACAGCGAATGCACCATGGTGACCATCTCACTCAGTCTGTGTGTTTTACCAGAAAGTGGAGCTCTCACAGGTACATGTCAGGTTATACAGTGGGGGAAATACGTACTGAACGTGTCGGCATTTTTTTCAGTCAGAATATTTCCAATGAGGCGTTCAGTACTTTTTTCCCCCCCCCCGTGTCATTCCACTTTATTACATATACAACTTCATTAACGGACTTTAACGTTTGGATTTCTTCATACGTGTGGATTTCTTGAGTTAATACCAAAGTCTGGTGAAAATTTCATGTGAATTACCTCATTGGGAAAATATTTACTGAAAACAAATACCTGTTCCCCCCCCCCCCCCCCCGTTTATATCCCAAACATGCTTCCACAGGAAAATGAGCAGGATCGCTGTCATCACCATAAAGATGATTCATTTCCAACAACAGCATGTCGCAAAGAGTTTTATTCCTCTTACACCACGACATATTGTCAAAAGGATGTCATTTATTAAACAACATATCATACTTATGAGCCATTTACAGTTACGTTTAATGCTGTGGAACATCACCAAAACTACTAACAGCAGCTGTCAATTTTGACAATAAACCTGATTTGCAATGGGGGTCGAATCATTTTGGTTACAACTGTAACTGGACCGTTACATGTTTTATTTGCTGCATGGTTTCACATCATACAGGATAACTGGGTTCATTTAGAGTTATCTGGATGTGTGTGTGTGTGTGTGTGAAGACGTTATTTTCTTAAAGGGCAGTGAGTTACAAGCTGCCACATTATGCAACTTTAAAAGGTCAGCATTTAGACATTGCCAGTCTTATACACCTTCATAAACACTGTATGTGTATAATTTGAAATGTTGCCCTATATTTACTGCGGGTGTTTTGTGATCTACGATTAGCTGATTCGTGGTTTTATCAAGTGACTTCAAAATTTTTTTATATGTATATATATATATACACTGTATAAGCAGTTTGGGGTTAAAGGTCATGCTATGACAGGACCAGTAGTGATTCTTTGTCAATTCATAGATTTGAACTCGTAACCTTCAGGTCACTGGGACAGCATACTAAACCTGCACGTTCACCTCACGCCTCCAGGGTCGGGGGTTCGATTCCCACCGTGGCCCTGTGTGTGCGGAGTTTGCATGTTCTCCCCGTGCTGCGGGGGTTTCCTCCGGGTACTCCGGTTTCCTCCAGGGTATACCCTGCCTTGTGCCTAATGCTTCCTGGGATAGGCTCCAGGTTCCCTGCGAGGTTCCCTGAAGGGTATGCGGTATAGAAGATGCTGTAGATATAGACATATAGATGTTCTAGTTTAATACATGATGTATAATGGCGTAAGATGTATGTGGGTTGTACGTAAGGAGGGGACAGACGAGACACGTGTGAAGGAAGGCTAGATAAAGCATGTCAGTTCAGTAGCCGCCTGTGTATCGTCTGACTTCTTTTTGATAAAAATAAAACACAATATTACAAATAAGAGTTCTTTATCAGACATGTTGGTGTGTATTTATATATCAGTGAGGACATGAGGTGAGATTTGGCCAACACTAAGCAGAATAAATGAGGCCAAAAGAACAATAAGCCATATTGTGTTTGATCTCGGTCTCTCTTTCTTCTATCGTTTCTTTGACCTTTTATGGTTTTGACATTTTGACTGAGCTGTGGTAGAAATGGAACGAGAAGCTCTTAGCTATAATCTCTCTCATGTTCCTGGGAGTCTTTATGTTTTTGAGAATGGGGTGGAGCGCTTTTTGTTTTTCAGAACAGTTGGTGGATATTCATCAAACAAGGAGGTGGAGCAGGAAACCAAGCAGAAATAAATCAAAACAGTTTTGCCAACTTAGTGACTTTTGGGCTAGATTTGGCAACATTTCGACCCTTTTAGCTTTAATTTAAAAAAAGCATTACCGCAAAAAATCGGTCAAGATTTGAGCAGATGGTAGCGACTGTTCTGCACTCCAGCTCACATACCATCTGCTGGTTGAACTGACTGAGATGCACTTGCTGATACTCGTTGTTCCCGAACGGCCAATTACTGATCTCCACTGTTCCCAATGACCAATCACTGATTCCCACTGTTCCCAATGACCAGACACTGATTCCCACTGTTCCCAATGACCAGTCACTGATCCCACTGTTCCCAATGACCAGTCACTGATTCCCACTGTTCCCAATGACCAATCACTGATTCCCACTGTTCCCAATGACCAGACACTGATTCCCACTGTTCCCAATAGCCAGTCACTGATTCCCACTGTTCCCAATGACCAATCAGTAATCCCACTGTTCCCAATGACCAGACACTGATTCCCACTGTTCCCAATGACCAGACACTGATTCCCACTGTTCCCAATGACCAGTCACTGATCCCACTGTTCCCAATGACCAGACACTGATTCCCACTGTTCCCAATGACCAATCAGTAATCCCACTGTTCCCAATGACCAATCAGTAATCCCATTGTTCCTAATGACCAGACACTGATTCCCACTGTTCCCAATGACCAATCAGTAATCCCACTGTTCCCAATGACCAATCAGTAATCCCACTGTTCCCAATGACCAATCAGTAATCCCATTGTTCCTAATGACCAGACACTGATTCCGACTGTTCCCAATAGCCAGTCACTGATCTCACTGTTCCCAATGACCAGACACTGATTCCCACTGTTCCCAATAGCCAGTCACTGATTCCCACTGTTCCCAATGACCAATCAGTAATCCCACTGTTCCCAATGACCAGACACTGATTCCTATTGTTCCCAATAGCCAGTCACTGATCTCACTGTTCCCAATGACCAGTCACTGATCCCACTGTTCCCAATAGCCAGTCACTGATCTCACTGTTCCCAATGACCAGTCACTGATCCCACTGTTCCCACTGACCAATCAGTAATCCCATTGTTCCCAATGGCCAGTCACTGATTCCCACTGTTCCCAATAGCCAGTCACTGATTCCCACTGTTCCCAATGACCAATCAGTAATCCCATTGTTCCCAATGGCCAGTCACTGATTCCCACTGTTCCCAATGACCAATCACTGATCCCACTGTTCCCAGTGACCAGTCACTGATTCCCACTGTTCCCAATGATCAGTCACTGATCCCACCGGTCCCAATTCTCATTCACAAATCACTGATCCACATTTTCCCAAGGACACCATCCATTGTTCCCAACATCCCCTCCTTGGTCGAAGTGGCACAAATGTATCTAACTAAATCAGTGTGTGGTTTGAGGCAAGCATCTCTTTCTTTTGTGAATCTTTCTTGTACTTTTACTCAAATGCTTTAAATAAATTTGAGGGTATACTTTTATACTCGAGTGAATTTTTATTTAGAATTTAATATGGGCAGTATGTTTGGACATTTTGATTTTTGGGAAGCATGAATCGGTCTTACTTCCACAATGTGAAAGGAAGATTTTTACCTGGCCCTCCTGTCTTACAGTCCTGTCTTGTACTGTGAATTTTTAGGGGGCTCTTGATGCTGTTTTCACATTGATTTCTCCTCTATAATTTCCTCTCCTCTTCTCAAGCCTGACCCCAAAAGCTGCAAACAGCCCACAGGAGACACCATATTGTCTTTTTTCTTTTTTCTTTTCCTTCTTCTTGAGTTATTCCCTTTGAAGAATTGAATCAGAAAATCAATTTCGCTCTTAAATTACTAGTTTACTTTCTCCCCATCTTTGTTTTCAGGCTTGTATTTTTTCGAGCTCAGCTAGTTGCTCAATTTTAACTGAAAAACAGAGTCTCAGAAGACTTGAAGCATGTTTCCAGCCTTTTTCCAGGAGGAGCATCTGGACTTCGGCTTTCATCAGCATACACACTGAGTGGCGAACCCCCCTCTCTGCAACCTGCTCCACATATTTATAGATAATAGAGAAGATATACCACCTGTTCCTTCCCCACATCCTGAGACCTCTGGGGCTTGTTGTTTCCCTCATTCTCATTCACTTGGAAATAGGACATGGACTCTATTTATTTCTCTCCACTTTCACGTCCACCGAAGGCTCTCTACGAAGAAATGGTTCAATCTCCGCCACATGTAGCCATGGCAACCATGAATCTCCAAAACCCAGCTACTGAAGGAGAGGCAGTCAGTTTTGTGTCTGGAGGTTGAGGATCAAGAAGGACTTGTAATGAAGCGTGCGAATGCTATTGCAGACCCAACTGAACTTGTCCATAGTAGGGATGCCAATCTATCTCAGTTAGAAGATATGATACGATATAAAAGCAGTACAGTTAAACAAGTAACAATTCAATACACTTAAATTCACTACTGATCTGACATGATTCGATTCATCACCTTTACGATTCGATTCTAATATGATGGCATTTACCTTGAAGTTTTCCATCAACGTAGAAGAGTTTACATTTTGTGGTCACATGACCAGCTGCGAGCAAGTAAAACAGAGAGACTGGTGAAGAAACGACTGTTTATACTGTAGCTGCGCTAACACAAGTGAGAACAGGAACTAACCTTGTTCCACAACCTTAAATGTAAGTAGAAATGGATAAAAAAAAAAAAAAGTGTGACATGTTCTTTCGGTGCTCGTCTATCGCATTCAATAGACAAGTCTGAAAGAAAGTTCTCTCATACTCTCTCTGTCTCGAACACACATACACACATGCACAAACTGGGGAGTTTTTGACTTCTTTTTATAAAATCCGAACCAGATTTTGGCTTGTAAATTGGTGCGGCCATATTACGGATGTTTTCCCTCATGGGTGATATTGGGTTTCTGATTTAGTTCGGGTGCAGCTCTCAGAACTACAAATGATCTAATCACAACTTCTCGCTATCTTCATTTCACTCAGCATGGCTAAATCATCTTGAGAAAAGATATGCCGATGATTCACAATCTGTTTTTTTTTCTTTTTTTAAATCTATAACAGAAACAAAAACATTCATTTTCTTACAATTAGTCATGTACTGCCATTTTGTTAAAGATTCCGCCGAACCCAATCAGCCTTTAAACATTTACACTGAGTCACTAGTTAGTGAGCGAGCAGACAGTTGTATAAACAGCAGTGAAATTCCTTTCTCCTGCTGTTGATTTCTGTCCTTGCTACTCTCTCATTGTCGTTTTCTCAGTTCACTGAGTTTGTCTGATCTAATCTCCCTCTGTAGCGATTCTCCGGTGAATAAATTGTGAAGTTCCTTCACATTATATGGTTCTCCGTCAGTCTGAATGGGGCGTGTAAAATTCTTTGTGTGCTGTTCCGAGTTAGATTGCCTGTGTTTGCTGAGTAAGGATGTAAAAAGAAAAAAAAAAAAATCAGCCCTGTTTTATTAAAATGAAACTGAAATGGATTCTGGGACGAAGAAGGCAGAGATTTAAGGTGGAGAGTTTTTGCAGTCTGAGCTGACATTTACAGAAAGGGCAAAGCAGGAACAGGTACACTAAAGAGGTAATTACCGAGGTTGTACGTTAAATGTACGAACTAATTCTAACATATTTAAGTGTTGTTTTAATTGTCAGTATGGAATTGATTTAATATCAGTTTTGTATCATAGCGCAAAAAAAAAAAAAAAAAAAAGAAAGAAAGAAAGAAAAGATAAGCCCAACGGATCATGAAAACGAAATGGAAGTTCTGAGTTAAAATTGAAAGATGAACATTACAATAAGTGATTATAAATAATTCGAATAAAATAATTATACTAAAAAAGTATCGTTGTTTTATTTTAAAGCATTAATTAAACAAACTGCACGGTAAAAAAAAAGAAGAGAAAGAGATAAAGTAAAATAATATTTAGAATATGTAAAACAAATAACATATAAAAGTATGTTAAACTATTATACACGGTGTGCGCATATATTTTTACCATAGCTTCCCCTCCCCCCATGTTTATACCAAGTCTTTTAGTCACAATATTCAGCGTTTTTATTCTAAAATTTGTATCAAAAATCATTGATGACTTTTTAGATTTTAGATGATAGCATTAAGCAACCGAGTGCTTAAAATTACACGCTTTTTCAAGTCTGTCACTCGGTTACACTCGAGCATTTAAATGTTCTTGGGAAAAAAAAAAAATGCTGAAAATGAATGTTGAATGATGCGTGAATGCATGACGATAGCGCTCTATCTCCCGCTCTGTCTGCACAGTGCAGACCTAATTAGCACACACCATCCCTCGAGCAATTCATATTCCTTTCAGTAGTTTTTGTAAATTTCTAGTTTTCTGCCTAGCTGGCTGGAATTCAGAGTAGTGCTGTGGGATATGGAGAAATAACTGGGTTGCAGTTGTATTGTAACAAATGAAGACTGTTTCGCAATATATTAGAAACTCACTGGTTAGCTGGTTATCCCTTGATATGATATGGTTATGGTTTAAAACCATTTTAGGGTTGACAAATTAGAAATTCATTAGCTAGCCCACTGAGGAAACGAAGCTAAGGAATTGTAGTTAACGTAATGTAATAGCGCAAGCTAGTACAAAGACATACTGTAGTTAATGTCTTTATTTTCTCTTGGACTGTGACTGAACCACAGCGTGATTGTTATTTATACCACCTACACAGGGTGTTTCGGATTCCGATGAGCTCACCTGTCAGCCGTGCAAGGTAATTAATCCGCATATGAAAATTGTTCTACGTCCAGTCAGATAATGCCTTAGCCAATGTGTGTAGTGCAGCAGGAGGTGTGATTTGGAACAACGGGCATAAACAATAGTCATAGCATTGCATTTTTATATATATATATATATATATATATATATATATATATATATATATATATATATATATATATATATATATACACACCAAATGAAAACTACATATTATTATTGCTGTATTTGTCCGCTGGGCAACTATGAATTTTAAAAAAAAGAAGAGTAGCACAAACATTAAAACTGCTAGTACCCGAGTGCCAAGGCTTGTGATTTGTCCAGTCCAGCTATCAAATATAAGCTAATCTAACATTTCTGTCAGGATTTTAAAGCAGTATGTATAATATGCAGTGCTAATGCTAATCATCTAGCTAAAATGAGCTAAGCTGACAGGACTTCGAAGAGGTTTTTTTTTTTTTTTTTTTTAAAGTTAAATTTGTAATTTTCACTGCTAATGCTGGCCAACTAGCTAATGCAGGATTTATCAGAGTATTTTTGGTGAAATTGACAACCTTCTCAGCTGCTAATCGTCTCACTAGCGTGAGCTAACTCGGCAGGATTTCTGAGAGGCTTTTTAGATCTGCAAATTTGCAATCTTCACTGCTGACACTAATCGGCCAGCTAACATGAACTAACAGCTAGCTAACATGATTCTTAAGTAATATTCATTCAGTCATTTTTACTGCTCATGCTAACCAGCTATCAAACATGTGTCAACCTGACAGGATGTTTGCCACTTGCAGAAACTCACATTGCTAGCCTTAATGAATATATTGTGGCATTCATTAATCTTATTATATATGCATACGTTAGTAAATCACCTGTCTACAGTATATAACTTGCGTATAGAACAGGACGTAGGTGTGAGACGTTAAACCGAGAAGAGCAGAGAGCTTTGATACAAAGTGCAGGCCATACTCAATTTCACTTGTTTGTTTTCAGAGCCATCTGTCTTCCGATTCTGCCTGCAAACGGCCTCGGGTCTAATGTGATAATATCTTTTGAGATCGATCAGGCTCATTTTCATATTTCAACCTATTGCAGTATCAGTATCATGAAACCCAATAATGATTCACAAATGATATATTGTGCAACTTAAATTCAGAGAGAGTGGAAACAACAGACCAGACCTTCTCTATATTGAACATATAGACATTTTTATTTAATTTTTTTTTTTTTTTTTTGAATATCCAAATGACCCAAAGGCCTTAAGGAAGGAATCTTACCATGTTTAATAGCCAAATGAAAGATTACAGCTCTTTGAAGCGCCAGGTTTTGCACACCTCACTTCATCCCTTCCTTGATCCTGCATCTCCATTCAGCTCTCCTAACACAATAGGAGCAAATTACTCCTTGGAAACAAGCATGTAATTAAGCTCATTAGTTCAGAATGCAGTGGCCCTGCTTCTGAACACTGGCGTTAATGAAGACGCTGTGGAGAAAGTGGCCTTCTGATAACCACTCAATCTGTAAAGCCCACATTATAGGCGACTCTAGACCCTATTATTTATCTCAACCCTAATCTTTCTGTAAATCAATTACAGTTCTTTTATTTCGTGATCTCATTTCAGAAGTGTGAAAGCTGGTGAAAGTGGAGGCGCAGCAGTAAACTACAATCTTTCCAGACTCTTTGCTCTTTTCTAATGCTGTAGCATCGCAGCAGGTTATATCACCTACACTGAAAGCAAACAGACGTCAGACATCCAGCACACCATACAGCTCATCGTTACATAGTCAACTATTTATATTAATTCCCGCTAGCAGGTTAAAGCTGTATTGGTTTGGCTTGGTGAGATGAAAATGAACAAGGCAGAACGAGTGCAAGAGGCAGTAGTTTGATCAGTGCATGAATTGTGAGGTTTTGATTTTACCCTGCTCACGATTTAAAATAAAAGAAGTGTTTTTTTTTTTTTTTTTAAAAAAAAAAGCATAATAATTTCAGGTTTAAGAGAGTAATCGTTGTGTTATCAGCTGCGCAGTCGGGAGCTGCTTGTTGGCAGTGGCGATCTCGGAAACTCAGCTGGACGGTGGATTTTGACGTGATTCTGCAGTCATGCAAAATAAACAAACAAAAACAGTATGTTTTCTATATAATTCTTTTACAAATCGGTCGTCTAATATCCGTGTGGCTGACATTTACACCGTCGACCTGCTTCTCAACGGGTTTGCACGTGAGAAGGAGGAAAAGAAACAATGTTCAATCCATTTCGAATCATCGTCATGATTAACATTATCTGTAAAGTGTTTCAATTTGACGCTTTGTAGTAGCCTTTGTTCTTCTTTCTCTTACAAAAGGGCTGCTTCTCACCGGGTCTTGTTGTTTGGAGGCATCCTTAATAAATAGAGTTCACTGAAGTTAAGTACACAAGTCTGTAATGTTAGCGACATACATTGAAGCAGTTTGTTTCATATTAATGAACTCGAAACATTCTCCGTTTACTGCGCCAGAAAGCGAGGTCGGCGTAGAAGTTCAGAGCACGCGAGATAGGAGGAAAGAGGCGGGGCTTCCAGGCGGTCTCGGTTGATATCGGCGAGTTCAAAACACCTGCACGGATCATTCCGGGTTTCTCGGTGGATCGTCCCGTCTCCCGTTTTATGGAGGACAAAAAGACCGCTCTTTAGAATACTTCTTAAGAGACTAGCCTACTCATGTTACATTGGAGGATCGCTTGAGTACTAATGTGAAAAACACTTAAAGTTTGGCAGTGCAACAATTTGTAATACAATAATGCGTTGGTAAAACAATAATACAGTATAATCTGTAATACACTTTAATTAAAATAAAATAGTTTCACTTTATTATTCCCATCCTGTTAGCTTCCTGTTGCCTTCCAGACAGCTGTAGGTCTACTGATTTTAGTACTAACAACCTAAAGTATGCAATTAGACAACATCTGGATGTGAGTTCCATGTAGCACTGCATAAGTAAGAGAGGATTGATGGCAATGACAATTTCAATTTTTATTAAATACCCGTGCATTTTCCTTATTTCCTCATTTACAAACCATGGAGATGCAAACTTTCAGACTTAACTGCTTTCGCTACAAAAGCAAACACTGAAAAATATGAGATTAATTAAAGATTAAAAAATTTTTTTTTTTTTGCTTTACATTGAAAATCTAATTAACTGCCTGAATGTAGGGTCAGAATATGGTTCTGCATCGAGTACAACCCTTGGTTTCTACCGTGATCCGCTGTTCCACTTCACCGAACTCGGTCTGAAAAACATGTCCGCAGACTCGACTCTTCACCGTAAAGCAATTACTTTTAGGTTTAGAGGGAGATGATGTGTCGCAAAATTGCATTACAAGTTCACTTTTAATCAAAAATTCAAGGCGGATGTTTATTGTTTAATTATCCCGCGATGATTCAAAGGGATTCAAACTCGTGACGGGCGCTGTGGGGTAGGATCTGAGGGTGGGTTATTACGTTAAAATGAGTTTCGAGATCGTCACGGATTTGTTGATGTGATTCGCATTGATGAAGATAAGTTTAAACACAGCGTAAAAAAATCAGTAACTCAAGCAGCTTCATTTACCAGGGTTATTCTTTACCGATATATTTTATCTGACCTTTTAAACGGAAGCAGCTTAAAAACTTTCCTTTATGGAAATCGGCTGCAATTTCAAGTAAAATATTACCATGGGGACGAAATGTAAATCGATGTCTATGTAGCGCTCACCGGTATAAATGGGCTGGCTGTGCAGTGATCAGTTTTTGCCATCGACACCGCTTTATTTGCTATCAACACACGTCTTTTGATCATTTATTACTCCTTTTGGAAACAATAATAGCACTACCAAAGTAAAGACACGTAGATCGGTATGAAGAAGTGAGGCCGGGGCTGATTTCGTTCTAGCCCAGACTGTAGAGTCATGCAGTCTTGACAGGACTTCATGTTATTGGAGCGGGTTTCTTTAAGCCCTCTTCTCTGATGCATCCATAACACATCATTAGCAGTTAGCGAGAAATTTCTTGATCGACAATTTAAAAAAAAAAAAGACTTTGGAGAAGCTAGAAGTAAATAAACTAAGCACACGTTGTTCAAGCAAAGTATAAATTACGCAAAGGGACAAGTTTTGTGTGGATTAAGTAATGGCTGATGGTAAGTTCTTCTCTTGCTTTTAGGAAGAGATATGACATGATTATGGACTCGAAGCACTTAACCTTTTCATGCAGGAATTATTTTCTCCGTGTGTTTTTACGCTTCTTTAGGCATAATTATTATTATTATTTTTTTCTTTTCTTACCTTCATTTTACTTTGACGTATATTTTTCAAAAACGTTATTGTAAGTGTCCGCTCCAGTGGACCGCACACGTTCAGACGAAGAATTAGTGTCCACTCTACTGGCTGAAATCCTCGCAATAGCCAGAAAATGTCTCCTGAATAGCCGTCCACCGTAGTGACCACGTTGCATGAGATGGTTAAAAATAACAAAACAATCACAAATGCTTTAGTTTGATGGGTTGTCTCGTAGCACTTTCAGATTTACCTCAGATGAAAATGAAGTATAAATAAAATGTCTTCTTCTTCTTCTTCTTCTTCTTATTATTATTATTATTATTGTGACGAGCTGTAACTGATCCCTATGTTATGTAATAAAACTAATAGAACAACATATTTCGCAACCCTTAGAGTCGATATTTGTAGGCAGTGTTTTGAAACTGAAGCACCTTTACTTCTTCCTGAAAGTTTTTTTTCCTTCTTTTTTTTTCTTTCTGTCATACAAAGTCCTGGCCTATATATTATAGTAGAAGCCTAATAAGAAAGCAATGTAGAATTGTGCATTTTGTTCAATGTCAAGGTGGCCTTTAAAATGAGAAGCGCTGCCAGACGTACCGTGGCTCGGTAGGTTATAAAGGCACGAGCTGTTTTTAGAGATAAAACTTTCTTAGGCATCATTGCAGCTTTTGGTTAAAAACATGTTTCTGACTAAAAATCGGTATAAAAAAAAAAAAAGGAAAACCTTCCCGCCAGGCTTTTGTGCTGGTGATAGTGCAGGACAGATGCTGAGCTTCCTGTGTGAATGATGCATTCAGGCAGTCAGAAAAGCAAGATTGTACTGTATGATGTGTACCGAAGCCTAAAAATGCAAACCTGGGGTCACTATTGAACCGTAAAGTTGTCGAGGCCTCCACAGGCTTGAATGATTTTCTTTTGAAAAACGGAACCTTAACGTTCAAAATCCGTTCATCGAAGCGGAATCGAAAACGGTCTAAACGTAGCATTACGCACGACTTACGTTTCTTCTGAAACTAGCATACACGCCTCTAGATCAGCGTTAGTGCGATGTGCACGGATTATATCTCCAAGACGTCTTTTTCCATCTTCGTGGCTAACTGGGAAGACACCGACACGGCATCGTGCTGGGTCACTCTTAATGCGTGTTTTCAGTATTACACGTTTAACACACGTAGACACGTTTGAAGATTTACTTTGTTGATGACTATATAATGTAAATCATCACAAAGATTCCGTCAGTTCCGTCGTACATCGCTAACGCATGTAAAATCACACATTATACTTAAGGATGGCTAAAAAAAAAAAAAAAAAAAGGCTGTACAGTCTTCCAAACAGGGTCGCTGATGCGTAATAACCTGCACAGGTTGTGCTGGCATATTTGTGCTATCTGGGTACCTATGTTTAACGAAATACTGTTCTCAGGAGAACTGTTTTTTTCTGACGGAATGGACACATTTGACCGTTTCCTGTTTCTCTGAGGTGTTGATATGTGGGTGTACTTGTGGTTGTAAAATCCCATCTTCATCATTCCCCATGGAGAAAACTGCCGGAAAAATTGAGAAAAATTGCCAGGAACTGGGCGAATAAGCATTCTAGAAGTTTTAGGCCAAAACCTAGTTTTCTCTGCCCTGAGGTTAAGTCTTGGACATAGATGGATAATGAGTACAACTTTGACAGAAATCAAGAGATGGCAACCAAAAAAGAAACAAACACAGCAAAAAAAAACAAACAAAAAATAAATA
This sequence comes from Ictalurus furcatus, assembly GCF_023375685.1. Taxonomy (NCBI): domain Eukaryota; kingdom Metazoa; phylum Chordata; class Actinopteri; order Siluriformes; family Ictaluridae; genus Ictalurus; species Ictalurus furcatus. Next base: position 24,183,335 of record NC_071271.1, read on the forward strand.
GATAGGTAAATAAATAAATATTTTCCAAGGGCCATATTATAACCTGATAATATGGGAATTATAGGGGGGCATATTACATGGGGGAATATATATCATACATGCATAAACATTATTATTATTATTATTATTATTATTATTATTATTGTATTTTTTGCTCATTTTCATGAAGTATGCCAATAAATGCTAGGTCGCTATTAATTTGAGGTGGATGAATGGTTAGAGAAAATCCATGCATTCAAGGGTTGATCCACATGTTGCAGATGGTTCCTGTGCCTACACCGCAGCTTCAGTTTTACATTTCTGTCCCATAGACTACGTTTACACGGACGGCAGTAATCTAATTATTGACCTTATTCTGAATAAGACGATATTCTGATTAAGGTGTTTACATGAGTCGCTTTTAGAATACTCCTTTCATGTACCCGTTTTACGTGTTATAGAACGTAGATCGATTAACGCCACACGTCATTACGTCACCGCGCCACGCCGTCCGACGCTCCCTCCAGAATTTCACGTATCGACGTACAGTTGGTCTTCGTTATGGAACCGTATACAGTTCTGGGTGTTTTTATTTTCTATTTTACGAACGCTTCAAGCGCGGTTAATTATTTGTCGTGCTGTACGTGCTAATAGACGACTGCTTGAAGCCGTGGGCTGCGTCCCAAACCGCGTACTTACCGTCTATATAGTAGCCGAGATGCATGTATTTCGCCTACTAATAGCAGGTAAGTACGCGGTTTGGGACGCAGCCGTGCTCTCTTGTTCGCCGTCAAACGGTTGAGCGCTGCCGTGTGTGTACGTGTCCTGTCGCAGAATGCGGTGAAAACTCCTACACGACGTTAATAGTGTGATTAAGGTGTGTACGTGTCTGTAACGTGACTAAAACAGGAATACTCCACACGTCTTAATTCCATCTGTGTTTACTTCGAGTATGATTTTAGTGGGATTAAGGTCATCAATAATCTCCGTTTACATGCTAGTTTCTTAATCAGAGTATCATCTTAATCGGGTTCATATCGGATTATCGTTCGTGTAAATGTACTGAGTGATAAATCATTATGTACTTTTTTTTAGTGAGAAAGATATAATTACTTTCTGTGCATATATTTATATATATATAATTAAACATCGTTTCTATCACATTAGCTGAGCATCTACGAGGAGCTTATAAGATTTAATAATTACATGCATTAGCAGATGTTTCAGTGGCTGAACAAACTGAGAAAATTGCCATTTTGCCTTTTTGTCAGGAAATCTCTCAGCCTCCTGTTTTGCGGACGCAGTTGTGCAGATTTCACCCACAGACCAAGCCTGAAAGGACAGCCTATTTGTCATTACACTCCTCAGCTGTTCTGTAGCTAGACATGAGTACGGTGAAAAGGCTTCCGTCAGTCAAATCATATAGGCGCACTGCTGATGTAGCGGAGAATCAGCCTCATCTTCGGCAGCTGAGCGGTGGGGAGAAGAGATGATGCTTTCTTGCAGTCTCTTGCTGGAAATAATAACACCAGCGGTTCCACGACGTCGCCGTCCTCCGAGCTCGACAGAGCTGCCAATTCTGGCAAGACTGCTGTCTGTTTATCATGCTAATGTTACTGCAAGATTTCACAGCCTATTTTCCACTAGCCTGCCTTGCTGCTCATGGGTAAAGAAAGCTCAGGGCTACTTTGTGTCTCAGGAAAGGAATAAGATGGTCAATTTCATGCTTGGTGAACTACAAGAATAAAATCATGCCTTATCATTTACGAGCTTTGCTAATCATCATTGTTACGGTTGACCAGAAATGGCAGTTGAATATCTTCATCCAGACCTGACAATGACATCATATGATATATGATGTGATCCATTTTTGTCACTCAGAGAGACCCATTAGAGCGCTAATAAACACCTGACTGCTCTTGTCCTTCTCTCTTTTCTAGTGCACTGATCTCCTTCTCTTTTGTTCCACAGTTGGTAGGGGGTGAGTTCGACCTGGAGATGAATTTCATCATCCAGGATGCAGAAAGCATCGTATGCATGGTGGAGCTTCTCGAGCACTGCCAGGTGACGTGCCAGGCCGAGATCTGGAGCATGTTCACGGCCATCCTGCGCAAGAGCATGCGCAACCTACAGACCTGCACCGAGGTGGGCCTAATCCAGCTCGTGCTGCTCAGAATGAGCTCCGTCGATGACATGATCGCAGGTACGACTCGCAGCTCTTACACCTTTTTACCAATACGACAGGAAGTACATTCAGAAAATGTTATAAATGCTGTAATAATAATGCTTGATGCTGGGCATAGCCATTATAAGATGCGTAAATCGTAGCCATAAAGGGATGGACATCGTCAGTAATGTAGTGGAATTCAAATGATTGCCCCTTGATTGGTATAAAGGGGCTCAGAATGTGCCAAGAATACATCCCCATATACCCCACACAATCACACCAGCTCCAGCAGCCTGAACTGTTCACGCTTTTGACACCAAATTCTCACCCTAATATTTGCATACACTCTTCAGACCAGCCAACGTTTATCCAATCAACTATCCAGTTTGGTGTAGCATCAGATTCCTTTTCTTAGCTGACAGGACTGGAATCTGATGTGGTCTTCAGCTCTTGTAGCCCCGAAACTCAATGTTTGTCATGTTGTGCGTTCTGAGATGCTTCTCTGAACACCGCAGTTGAAAAGAGTGGATATTTGAGTTACTTTAGCCGTCCTGTCGGCTCGAACCGAGTCTGACCGTTCTCCTCTGACCTCTCTTATCAACACGCCATTTCCAGAGACCATTGTGCGTGAAAATCCCCGGAGATCAACAGTTTCTGAAATACTCAAACCAGCAATCTGGTACCAACAACCATGCCGTGGTCAGAGTCACTAAGATCCCATTTTTTCCTGCAGTCTGATGTTTGACGTGAAGATTAAATGAAGCCCTTGACCTGTATCTGCATGACACCTGATTGGCTGATTGTGTTATTGCATGAATGAGCAGGTGTACAGGTGTTCCTATAAAGTGGTGCACATTACATACACACGTACATCACTGTCCAGACCGCAGTCCTCCCGTTGATGAAATACTGAATTCATTTATTATTATTATTATTATTATTATTATTATTATTATTTTAATACGAGCGATATGGATTAAAGCGACCTGCTTTTTATTAACTGGATTTATAAGCTCTGTTGGGACAGAGCCTGACTTCCTGCATAGTGTCTTCTCTAATCCTAGCTTCCTGCCCATGTGACGCCATAAATAAAATAAGGTGTTGTTTTGAACTTGACCGAATATAAGGTCGGAGGTAACAGAAGAAAAGCTTTTCTGAACAGCAGGCAGGGGATATAAGCAAAGGCACTGAGATGTGTTTGTTTACGAAAGCCTGTGCTAGCATTAGAGACGTGTGTGTGTGAGGGAGAGAGACGGAGAGAGAGGTAGAAATGTGGATTAGGGTGATATTAGGGACATTATGGACATAGGCTCAGGGACGGAAAGAGAGAGAGATTAAAGGAGAGGTCTCATTAGTCGCAGACTGTTTCATAATAAGATTGAAGGGCAGTTCAGGGGAATATTACATTTACCCTGCCGTTTATGAATGACAAATACCGATGGCCTCTTTTTCCCCCCGTTCTTCCTCTGAAATTGATGTGCATATTTTCACGTCATGGCATTTCCTCATCATCGTTTCTTTTTCTTTTCAGCACTGCGATTCTCTGATGCAGCAGCTCTGGGTTTTGACCCATGCGAAGTTCTTGACCGCGTTCTTTCACAAAATATAGTACGATATAAATGACATGCCACTCACTAATCGATCTGAAACGAATATACAGTCTGTTCACCGCTAATATATTTGTTGGGTATACGCTCACCGGCCACTTTAATAGGAACGGCTGCTTATTCATGCAGTCGGCCAGTCATCAGGCAGCAGTGCATAAAATCATACAGATCCAGGTCAAGAGCTTCCGTTAATGTTCACATCAGACATCAGAATGGGGGAAAAAATGTGATCTCGGTGACTTTGTGGCACGGTTGGGCTGGTTTGAGTTAGTCAGAAACCAGAAACGTTCGCTGAGCAGCAGAGTAGAGGAACATGGGTAGAGTAATGCGTTTGAGCTTACAGGAAGGTTATGGTAACTCTAATACCCACTCTTAACAAACATGTTGAGCAGAAAAGCATTTCAGAACACACAGCATGCCTAACTTTGAGGTGGATGAGCTACAAGAGCAGAAGACCACGTCGGCTTCCGATCCTGTCAGCCAAGAGCATGAATCTGAGACTGCGGCGTGCGCAGGATCACCGAAACTGGACAGTGCAGAATGATACATATATTTTTCTAGTATATTTGGAACAAAAATACAGTTTGAACAAAATTATTGTAGTGATGTAGTAACATAAGTGTGTCGTTTTTTAGCTGATGAATGGTCTTAACTGGGATTAAAGGTGTTGATTGGAACTGTTGTTGAGCTGTTACTTTAATTACGAGGACTATTTCTACTTCAAGGTTAGTAATAGTGTCCGGAATGCTGTAACTGTCACACTGTGCATTCGATGAGCCTACTTCTTTTTAGCGTTCTCTTTTACCATTTGGTGAAATTAGATCGGTTGGCAAGTCGTTGCATTCTTGTTTCCTTTCCTGGTACAATTTCCTCACGTCCTGAGATGGAGCAAAGGGATGCAAGGAAAGGAAACAGGGATTGTAGAAATGAGCATCATCATCTCTCTCTCGCTGTCTCTGTCTGTCTGTCTGTCTGTCTCTCTCTCATGTTATCAGATCTGTTGGTGGACATGCTGGGAGTTCTGGCCAGCTACAGTATCACTGTGAAGGAGCTAAAGCTGCTATTCAGTATGCTCAGAGGAGAAGGAGGATTGTGGGTAAGATCAGATTTTCCTCTGATTTCCTCTCGTGGGTCTGTAGAGCAACCCGGCTAGCCGACGATTGCGGCTCGTGCTGATATCGACTTCCTGTTTGTGTCAGAGTGAGCGCTATTGACGGAGTATTGATGCCGGTACTCGCTATAGTGAAGACGTCGACAGCACAGCTATCACTTTCTAAACAGAGTGGAGTACTTCATCAGTCTGAGTGCTTCATCCGTAAGACCAGAGTTGCAGTGGGTAGATGGTGTCAAATGAGAGATTCCAGAAAGTGTACACTGTCAGAAATAAACACACCAAAAGGTCCTTAAAATAGTTGCATATTAAATAATTAGAGATGACGCTTTAGCGCCTTTATTTCTGGGAGTGAAACATGCCAACACTGACTACGTTTACACGGACGGCAGTAATCTAATTATTGAGCTTATTCTGAATAAGACAATATTCTGATTAAGGTGTTTACATGAGTCGCTTTTAGAATATTCCATTCATGTTCCTGTGTTACGTGTTATAGAACGTAGATCGATTAACGCCACACGTCATTACGTCACCGCGCCACGCCGTCCGACGTCCCTCCAGAATCTCACGTATCGACGTACAGTTGGTCTTCGTTATGGAACCGTATACAGTTTTGGGTGTTTTTATTTTTAATTCTTACGAACGCTTCAAGTGCGGTTAATTATTTGTCGTGCTGTACGTGCAAATAGACGTGTTCTGTGTCCTAAACCGTGTACTTACCTACTATATAGTAGCTGAAATACGTGTATTTCACTTTCTACTACATAGCAGGCAAGTACGCGGTTTGGGACGCAGCCGTGCTCTCTTGTTCGCCGTCAAACGGTCGAGCGCTGCCGTGTGTGTACGTGTCCTGTCGCAGAATGCGGTGAAAACTCCCACACGACGTTAATAGTGTGATTAAGGTGTGTACGTGTCTGTAACGCGCGTCGATAACGCGACTAAAACAGGAACACGCCACACGTCTTAATTCCATCTGTGTTTACTTCGAGTATGACTTTAATCAGATTAAGATCATTAAAAATTGCTATTTACACGCTAGTTTCTTAATCAGAGTATCGTCTTAACCGGGTTCATATCGGATTATCGTCGTCCGTGTAAACGTACTGATTTATTCTGCCTAGGTAGTAATGTATATAGTGATAGCGATGTGTATAGTTACAGTAGTAATCACACGCTTGTTAAACCTTCTCTACTGTATGTACTGTGTGCAGCCAAGACATGCAGTGAAGCTGCTTACGGTCCTGAATCAGATGCCACAGAGACACGGACCGGACGCTTTCTTCAACTTTCCGGGTCGTAGTGCCGCTGTGAGTGGTACATTTAATCATCGGTTACCTTCTGCAGCCGAACACGAAAGTGCCTGATATATTCTTGTTACCACAAATGCTTGACTCTCTGTGCAAGCAAAGAGCTATGTAAGGCTAAGAGATTTAATAACGTGACTCGCAGGTCCTAGTTTTATTAACACTTATCACGTTATTGTAGTAATTCTGAAAGGTTTGATGAGTCAGGGCTCAGAATGAGAACGGATGAAGAAACGACGAGCCATTTAAGAAACTCTTAAGGGCTATTAGAGATTACAAAGTGGTCTTGCTTTTCAGCATGTAATGTTTCCTGCATGTCATTAAAGAAAAAGAATACTTTTTGTGTACTGCATTTCAGCTTTATCACCACTATGATTGCTTTTCACTCTGCCATTGTTATTATTAGAGTCTTATCTGTAAATAACTCTCAGTGTTACTGGTCGTTCTCGTTTCTGATTTTCATATATGGAAGAAATAATGAGAAATTAAACACTGTATAAAAGCCACGTGCTGTTATATAGTGTGAAAATAATTAACGACAGGGCGATGCGAAGTGGAGTTACCGTTAACCATCCCGAAGTCGATTATTTTCCAATAACGGTATGTCCCGAAGTGTTTCATTCCTTGTATTCCACAACAAAATGCCAAGAATTTGATTCTTAAAATATATTAATCAGTGACGGTTTATTAACTCTGGTGTCCTGAAGACTTTCCTGTAGTGGAAAACGTAATGTTACAAAGCCCTTACACTGCAGGTTCTTTCCATAAAGGGTTAATAAACGTCTCCTTACAGAAACCTTCACCAACAGCACATTTTTGATCCATTTATTACGAGGCTTTTTATTATACAATGACGTATTGAAACGAGCGCATTAATAGATCCTGTCACCGTCCTCCATTGAAACTGCTTTCTGAATTCCCCCCCCCCCCCCCCACCCCCTTTGGATCGGTGTGTGATATTATTAAAGATGTCAATATTTTGTCTGTTATTGATATTTTAGTTCTGTCCATATGTTAGATCTCGAACGTGTTGTCTAAATCTAGCTCTGGGTATACAGTAATAACTCGGTAGTTGTGGGACTGGGTGAGATATGAGCAGATCATTTAAACTACGTGCAAAGCTCAATTTTGGAAGTATTGGAGTCTTGAGATTGTTCTGGCAGGAAGAAGAGTAGAGAAAGTATTGAAATAATCGAGGCGGGAGGTTATAAAGGTATGGTGTAGGGGGTGTGCGTAGGCTACAGCTTTGCGATATTACAGAAGTGAAGCGTGGCTTGGTAAGAGAATTTATATGGGATTGTAAGATGAGTGACGAGTGGAAAATGATGATGCCAAGGCTAGGTTTGGGATGATTTGTAAAATAATTCCATCAGAGTTTACTGTTTAGATGTTCAGACTTTGGGACTGACTAGAAGAACACCCCTTTTACCTCCATTGACTGTAAAGTGGTTCGTAGCCATACGAACCTTGGACTCACAAGGATGGTAGGAACGGCACTACATTAGATATGCTGCTGATAGAGAGCCGTGCACCATGCTATCTGTGTGGTAGTAAAGACTAAGGCTGTGACAGTGAAAAAACATAGAAACAGGTGTGGACCAGTTGCAGAGCCTTGAGGTACACCTCGCGTTTCGAGAGGATTTGTGTTTGTTAATGGAAATGAGATGGCATACTGGATGAAATGACCATACCAATATGTCAGCCACTGAGAGGTGAACAGTAAATCTTTGAACGTTAGGGCAAAAGCACTCAGACTAATACGTTAGCATTTTCTACAGTAATGGGTAATTTGTATGACAGAAGCTCCACATAATCTGATGCTACTAATAAATGCGCCGGTATATAACAACACAAACTGTATAAATGTTGATATGAACATTCATGGAAGGAGTCTCCAATGTCAGTAAATGTTCCACCATGGAGAAATCTTCCGTGGTTTCTTGGTAACCTGATTATTACAAACGAATCAACATGGTAACAGTGACTCCACTTCGAATAGCACGCCTGACAACATACCCTGATGTGATTGTTCTTTATTTACGACGTTGACATATTTCCCAGCCCTGTGTATAAGATTTTGCTAAACGATCGATTTATAGACACTGTGTGTAGTACCGGAACTTCGGTCTAGACTTTACTATAGCTCCTATCCAATAAAATGAACCATGAAAATGTGGCATATTGAGGACAAACCCAAAGCACGTCCTGTGTCGTCTAAAACAATGATGATCTTGCGTGTTCTCTTTACACCAGGCGATTGCTTTACCTCCCATCGCCAAGTGGCCTTACCAGAACGGCTTCAGTCTTAACACCTGGTTCCGCATGGATCCCCTTAACAACATCAACGTGGACAAAGACAAGCCCTACCTTTACTGGTGAGTTGTTTACCTTTACACGTCTGCGTGATGATTAAAGGACTAGAATGAACATAAGCAGCTGGACTATTTAAGAGGATTAAAGTACGAAATGGCTTTATTCCATTGTCAGACATTGATGTCCTTAAACTCCTGCTCCCCGCTGTACAGAACGAGCCTTGTTAATGCATTTACATGATGTGGAGGATCAGTTAACGTTTAGTTTGCCGATGAAACGAATACGAGCACGAATCCGAGGTGGGTGGAACGTCCTGGATTCCGAGGTGGATCTCCGCAGGGAGAGAGTATATTAACTGCAGGAGTGAAAGAATGCTCTGTGTAGAGACTTGTGAGTTAATTAACGCCTACATAAATAGCCTGGGAGCTTTGTGTTTTATCAGCAGAAGTCCCAGGATGCATGAAGTAAAACCTTAGGGAGCAGAGAAGTGTGTGTGTGTGTGTGTGTGTGTGTGTGTGTGTGGTGGGGACTGGAGGGTATGTGGATATAAAAGCATTTGAAGTGGGGAAAAAGAACAAGAAAAAAAAAAAGATTGGAAAAAAAGCTTCACGTGCTGGATCCATCAGCCTTTCTGAAGTTAGCGAAAGTATTGCGTCATTGCTGTAACTTTGTGTATGTAAACTTTATGCGTAACCCCATATGGCCTCTGTAAAAACCCATTTGTATTCATGCACTTGACAAGCCGAAAGGTCCGTGTGGTGTTGATGTGCCACGCTAATCTTGTTTCAGAGCTGTCTCTCTCTTATATTGAAGCGATTTACAAAAAAAAAAAAAAAGACAAAAACCACAGAAGCCCTGAGCAGTGATAGCAGTCCAGAAGATCTCTGTAAACAAGTTTCCCAGAACCATTTCGGAATGCAAATCTGTTGATTACAATTTTTTTTTTCGAATATATTTGAGTGCAATTTAATTAAGTCGTAGGTAAGTGATTCCCAGCTTCAGTAATCGGTACCTAGTTCCCTGTACGGTTTGACGTTTTCTCCGCTTTAAAATGTCAACTCGTTTGCTCATCATACAGCCTTTTAAGGTTAGCTTCTGCCCGGACAATTTATGCTACATTGTTAAATAGGAATATTTTCATAGGCCTTAATCATCCATAATGATAATTCATAAATCCATAAGCTAAATCCATTAGAATTGGCAGCTAGCTAGTTAGCTAGCTATTTACAGTAAGTATAAAGAGCTTACTGCTGTAAATAGCTTTTTAATGCATATACAAAACAACTATATTACTGTACATTCCTACACGGGGGAATCCGGGCCATAGTCATTATCCTTTTCTAATAAAGCGTCTGATTTAGTGTCTGATTTAAGTTAGATCTTGTTTGCACCGTTGACCAAAAAGTCAAAACGATTTCGTTGGCTGCGAGCTAGCGTCTGACTAGCATCTTTTTTTTTTTCTCTCTCACGATGTTTAAGCGTATGGTGCCTGCGTGTAGTGCTAACAGGAGAGTATACATGTATATATGTAACATTTTTACATACCTGTATGTTTCTGATTTGGGGGAGAAAAAAGAAAAAAAAATGTAGTAAATGCTGATGTGAGTGGTGCAGCGGGTGGTGCGCTATTTATTAGCAAAATAATAGCTCATTTCAAACGCCCAACTCACTCGACGAGAACATTTTCACAATGATATTTCATTCTTTTATTTATAGTGACCACGGGGTGCGTGAAGGAGCATCGCAATCTGGATACCAGTGACGTTAAAAAGTAAAGGCTTAAAAAAAAGGCCATGCTAATGCTAGTAATAAAACACACCAAGTATTATAGTCACAGCTGATTCACAGGGATGCTGTCGTAAAATGGATCGACAATGTGTATAACCGCTCATATGGCGAAGTTTTCTGTGAGGAGATGTTCACTTAATATTTATGGAAGGAGTCTCCAGTGTCAGAGTTAAAGCTGTAACTTTCTGACACTTCAGGACAGAGGAGTAAAGCATGTGCTATAAGTAATAAGTAGTTGAGTCTTTTAAATACCAATTACTGTTGTATAAGAGTAATAAAGCACTTCCAGGTGTGCCGTTATTTACGAAATAGGAAAATATTTACCTTAGAGGGGTAACAGACGTCAGCTTCGTCACCCCTGTTGGTTGTTTTCCTAAAACAGCATGTCACCACGTTTGTTATTCCTTACTTCTTCCATGTTTAAAGGAATACCGTGGGGTACCGTGACTCGTCTGTGTCTAGACTGCGTCTTTTCCCTCTTAGTTGCATGACAAGTACGTGAGAAAACACAGACATTTGATGGAAGACTCCATAATCGCTGTCTACTGTAAAATCTTCCTCGGAGATTTTTGCTGTGTTTACTGCAGGTTTATATTTAAGCGACACTTGACGCACCCTCCTGTTGTTTTGGCGGTTTACAGTAGATCCTGTTTGCAGCGTTTTGATTAAAACTTGAAGGCGCGACTGAGTCACAGCAGGTTGGGGGGGGGGGGGGGGGAGGTGGCGTAGGGGGGTCGATGGATGTTGCACCCTTAGCCAAAGACTACTGAGCCAGGCTCAGTGCTTAGCAGCCATCGAAAGTGCAGATCAGTTGTGCAGATCCGTTTTAGATGCTGTTGTTTTGCTGCCAATTACAATGTAGTCTCTCAGAAAATTACTAGGCAGCATAAGCAGCAACACATTTGTCATTTTCTCAGCCCAGCATGCCACAGATACAAAGAAGGACTGTTTTTAGCACTTTCCTAGTGAGCACACTGAACGAACACAGGAGCTCGTAGAGGCTTGTTATTAACGCCGTCTGGTCTGACTGAAATGGCCAATAAAAAGATATTGTTATCTGTCCAATATCCAATGTATCCAATATCTGCCTTCAAGACAAAAATATGTGGAGAGGACCGTGTCGGTGACGAATAATAGGAATGTATGTATACAAACACACTATTGTCGTTGGCGCTTTTCCCTCTCTATCCGCCTCGCTTTTAAATCGCTCGAAAGGCGGGTTCGTTATTATTCTCAATGAATGGGACAAATGAAATCTGACTCCTGCTGATCAGACGCGTCCAGTTTTTCATTGTAGCGTCCGTTCTCTAACTGAGCTGAATGATTTTTTAATTTAAAGCCAAATGAAATCCATGTTTTCCTGTTCTACTGTTGTTCTATTTTCCCTCTTGCTTCTTTGTATATATTTTGTAAATATTTTTGTCCAAATCTCAGCAAATCCAGATATTGATACTCCTATTATGTTTTTTCATATTTTGAACATTTAAAAAAAAAAAATTAACATTTTTATATGAATAAATAGCGCCTGTGTAAAAGTCCACTTGTCACGTAATAGAGGCACAGATGGAAGCAAGTGCAGGTATGGCAGTTTAATAAAAATAACAAGTCCGAAGGATCAGGCAGAAATCAATACAAGGGTGAATCGATCAGGCAAACAGTCCGAACCAGGAGAGGCAAAGAGACAAGGTCGGGAACGTGAACAACGGCAAACCCGGGTAAACAAAGGCGGTATCAAGGCTTGGTAATGACAGAAACAAAAGGCAACTGAGCGTAATACTTCGCAATTTGCTGTGCGTGTGAGAGTCTCTTATGTAGAGTCGCGTGATTGTCAGTGGGATTCAGGAACACGGGTCTCTAATTAAAACTCCGGAGAAGGTGTTCGTGTGAGTGTATGGGACGTGTAGTTGTCTTCGGCCATGTCTGTAGTTAGTGGAGTGTTCTGGGAAATGGAGTCGCTGGCTTGCGATGACATGACATTTTGTGTATCAATTCAGAATTGTTCAGGAACTGCGACGCATCGAAGGATTTATTATTTTTCCCTGTGCTAATATCCAGTATAAAACTCTTAAGCCTGGTCAAACAAGCTGTTTGCTCTGTGGATCATGAATCACCGCGATAGGGCGAATTGAATGCATTTGGCACTGGAGCTTAAAGACGCATATATTAGCATTTGGAAAATGGAAAGATTGGGAATTCCAGCAGCAGCAGCAGCAGCAGCAGCAGTTGACAAGATCAATAATTGAAACACACGTGGGTGGTGTAGTGAAAAGGTGTGGGTGCTTTACCCTGGAGCTTTACCAAATCATTAGCAATCTAATTATTTTGACTTTTACAGATAATGTTGCTCTCAGTGGTAATCTAGTACAAAGTGATATTGTTGCTATTTAATGAAGGGATTTTAATGTGTTTCACATAAGGTGTTATTTCTCTCTCTCTCTCTCTCTCTCTCTCTCTCTCTCTCTCTCTCTCTCTCTCTCTGTCTCTCTTTCTCTCTCTGTAGCTTTCGGACCTGTAAAGGTGTTGGTTATTCAGCTCATTTTGTGGGTAATTGCTTGATCGTGACATCACTCAAATCCAAAGGAAAAGGCTTCCAGCACTGCGTGAAGTACGACTTCCAGCCGAGGAAGGTAAATATTTATCTGAAGGCTTGCAGTCATGATTTTGGATTTCTTGTAGTGGTAGGTAAAAGCAACTGGAGTTGAGTTATAAGGTCATACACACACACACACACACACACACATCAGTTAGCTTTGCCTTCTGTACATTTAGCTAACCACAAGGTTTAGAATCTTGAAGGTCATGATATAATTGACATTGTTTGTTTTTTAACAGGAAAACAAACTGTGAGAACATTGTGACATTTTTCAGAACAATATATAGTGACTGTACTAAAAAAAAAATAGGCGTTGGGCCAAGTGTTGTTTTATGCGCTGTATATAATGGACTGTATGTTGGAAGCAACAGACAGTACGTTTTCATGGACAACAATAATCCGATATGAACCCGATTAAGACGATACTCTGATTAAGAAACTAGCATGTAAACAGAGATTATTGATGACCTTAATCCGACTAAAGTCATACTCGAAGTAAACACAGATGGAATTAAGACGTGTTGAGTATTTCCTGTTTTAGTCGCGTTATCGACGTGCGTTACAGACACGTACACACCTTAATCACGCTATTAACGTCGTGTGGGAGTTTTCACCGCATTCTGCGACAGGACACGTACACACACGGCAGCGCTCGACCGTTTGACGGCAAACGAGAGCACGGCTGCGTCCCAAACCGCGTACTTACCTGCTATACATGTATCTCAGCTGCTATATAGACGGTAAGTACGCGGTTTGGGACGCAGCCCACGGCTTCAAGCAGTCGTCTATTTGCACGTACAGCACGACAAATAATTAACCGCACTTGAAGCGTTAAAAATTTTTTATATAAAAACACCCAAAACTGTATACGGTACCATAACGAAGACCAACTGTATGTTAATACGTGAAATTCTGGAGGGAGCGTCGGACGGCGTGGCGCGGTGACGTAATGACGTGTGCCGTTAATCGATCTATGTTCTATAACACGTAAAACGCGTACATGAAAGGAATATTCTAAAAGCGACTCATGTAAACACCTTAATCAGAATATTGTCTTATTCAGAATAAGCTCAATAATTAGATTACTGCCGTCCATGTAAACGTAGTCATTGTTAAATTAACGATTAATATGCAGTGATTAATATGTTAATAACAATTGACTTAATGACTATTCATGTAATAATCTACTGGCGGTATACTAGACTCTTTTTTGATGTTAATTTCGACAAAAAATATTTCATTTATGAATGATTTACGAAAGAAAATGTCTCGGATGCTAGAAATATCAACCATGGAGGCGTTAACTACATGCAGGTGATGAGCTGAATAATCTGAATGGGGACCACAGAATGGGGAGCGCAGAAAATGGACTTCAGCATCTGTGTAACCCAGCTCTGAATATGAGGAACTATCCACACATGAATTTTGGAACTTTCCTCAGATAAATTTTCATGCAAGTTTTGAACTATTCAACTCCTCAGGACTCTTACAGTTAAGTGGTTCGTCTCCGGTGAAATAGTTCCTCTCCAATTCACCAGGTCACCTCTTTGATTCATAATGTGCCCCACAGGGACCTTTTGGCCAAATGAATGAACATATTAATGTCTGACCCAAAGTGAATAGATCCTGTGAGTGGTCTTTGGAAGTGATTAAAAGTAAATTTAATGGATGTGATTAAAACTAATGTGATACCCTTTTACACCCTCTGGATTTATTTGAAATATGCAAGCTTATATTAGGTTTTTAATTTAACTTCGCTTGGCTTCTGTTCAGTTAAAGCTGGATATTTCTATTGTAACGCTTACACTTATGCACAGTTGCAGAGTGACTCTTAGCGTATCTGGGCATCAAATCAAAAAATGCCTTCATCTGGTAAACGATTTCTCAGAGTCCATCCGAAAACATGCTTGTGCTGTCATTCAAGAGGAAAAACAAATTACATTGAAAGTTCCAGTGTTATCAGAGAACAATCTGATGCAATGGAGTAGAAGAAAGGTTTGGAAGACCTACCATATAGTTCACTTTGTAGGTAAAAACGGGTTTTTAGTGCTTGCTTACTCCACCCACTTTTGGTGGTAAGCATATCAGATCTTAGAGCATTATCTATGGCTGTACCTTTAATTTGCTTTAACGGTAGAAGCTCTACAGTATCACCAGCAACTTTTCCTGAAATGGGGTTAGCAAACACCTCCGAAACTGGGGAAAAGTTTGCTGTAGGGCCATTTGGTTGTGGCACATGGTGGTTGTAGTGTTCTCCCATTGAGCTGTGAAATCACCAGCAAAATCGTATTGATGTCTTGGGAGTGTACTGATAGGGACCTGGCAAATATGAGAGAACACTTCTTTAGAAAGCCCTCGTACTTTTCAGGAATTACTGTTCAAGGCTTTATACTGTAGGTTTATAGGTTAGACACCAGGTCATTTCCATACACAGTCTGGGTTAATTGTCGTCTAGTCTTCATCAGGGACAGTTTCTGTCCACAGGAATACCGTCCACAATCCAACAATATAATTGAGGTCAAGTGAGATTTTTATTTTTGACATGTATTTGGTATAGGTTTTCCTTATTTAACACTTAAATTTACATACTATATTTTTGAGCACGACTATAAATCAGATCACCATTGAACTTGAACCGGAAGTGTCATATTGTCTACCAGGTTAGGAAGGTTTCCTGTAGAGGCACACATAGAGGAAAGCTGCTGTTGTTTTCTTGTAGCACGACCTTGGGTGGTGAAATATTGACCAAACTCATTGAAACCCCTGTGTCCTCATTTGCAGCAAAGTCTTCTGTCATGAAAGATTGGGTAGGTAGACACAACTGTGGGTTTCACTTTTATTAAATGACTTCAGTTCAAACAAACCAAAAGAATATGGCATTTCACAAACGGGCAGAAGAAGTACATACAAGACTGGGCAAGGGAAAACGGGTAATCAAATACCAGTGGTGGTGAACCCAGAAAAAAACACACAAGAATACAAATGGCTCAGCAACAGTGCTAGCGAAATCTGGAGGAAGACTTCACAATAAGTGTTCAAGGACTGTAGATTTTTGATCGTGTTACTAAGTCATGTACGGTATCTTGGAAACTTGCTGAGGATCATGGGAGTTCGAGGAGTAATGGGGACAGATGAGACAGTACCCTTTCTCGCTTCAAGTGTTGACTGAGTGGTTTTTCTGGGGTGCCAACTGCGTCATGCATTTATATATTAAAGTGAAATTCTTTTCTTTGCATACCCCAACTTGTTAGGAAGTTGGGGTCAGGATTAGCCATGATATGGTGCCCCTAGAGAAGACAGGGTTATGAGCCTTGCTCAAAGGCCCAACAGTGGCACCTTGGCTGTGCTGGGGCTTAAATCCCTGACCTTCTCATCAGTAACCCAGAATCTTAAACACTGAGCAACTCTGGGTCTAGAATGGCATGACTGGAGACCCAGCAATGTCCTCTGCACCATAACCCTTCCAGTCAATCAAATATTGGGCTCTGGAGACAATGTACAGTGCGGCTGAATTGCTTGTTTCTCTGGTGTCACGGAGTGTTGCAAATGATAATGTAGTGTCTGAATGATGCCGCATAATGGGAATACAGCATGGCTTGGTAGGAAACAAAGGATATATTCACTGCATTAACACATGGAAGGATGGCCAATCTGTTGCGCCTTGACAGCTGGGAGAGTGGGGCACTGGGCAATGTTGTAAGATGACAGTCAAGGCAGAGATCCTTCACAGTTATTCTCTGGTGTTGGTCGTAGGACAATCTAGTGCTGCTGAGGTGCATTGCTCTGATGAGGGAATCATTATTGGTGGTGACAGAAGTGATGGTGGTTGTTCTAAAGGACAAATCGCCAGGCCTACGGGACTGTCTAGGACGAGACTTCTGCTTCTCTTTAGTGACCACATTCTCTCTAAGCCGTTATTGAAAGGCGGCAATGAGATCTGTTTAATTCTATCTACTTCCAGCAGGCAAGACAGAGGTGGCCCATCATGCTTTACCCATGAGAAGAGAGTTAAGCCACTTTGTCCTTGTCAGACTGCAGATCTTGTGCAGAGAAGTATAATTAGCATTGTAAAAGGAAACCTTGAAGCTTAGTTGGATCACCGTTGGACTTGACAGGTTGAGCAATGAGCCTTACACTATGTGGCATTGTTGTGGAAGGAATCTGACCCAGAAGTGTCATTTGCTGTAACTGGTTAACAGGATTTCCAATAGTGGCTGTTGTTCACCCATGGCATGACCTTGTGGAGTGAGAGCTTGTCAAAGCCTGTTGAAACCTATTGTATCCATGTTAACGGCGAAGTCATCTGTCATGAACACAGATGCAAGTGCAGGTTTCACTTTGAGTCCACAGCAAGCAAACCAAAGGAGTATGTCAGTTCTCAAAATGATAAACAGGGATAAACAGAGGCTCGGGCGATCAGCAAATTTTGACAGTTTACCTAAGCCTAGAAAAAAAATACTTCTTAAGAATGTTTTGACACGTTGTACAACTCCATTGCTTGTCTAGTCTCTTACTCCTGCCACCACACTGTCTACATCCTTGTTTTCAGCCTCGGCTTTGCTCTTTCTGTCTGATCTATTATTCATATATCAGACCCTTTTACTGCCTTAGATGCTGTGCTTGCTCTGTTTCTTTGAAATGTATGTGTCCAGTAGAAGAGGTCACCGTAACAGGAGTCATCATAAGAAGGTCAAGCTGTTTCTGGAATCAAACTATGAAAAAGAGCTAGAGATATACACTTATTGTGAGCCACAGATTGTGCTTAATTCTCTTGATTTGGTCATTATGCAAATAACTATTTCTCTAACATCTCAGATCAATTTTTCATTTGTCAGCATATTTAACAGCATGAGTGAATCCGGGACACTTCACGGTTAAAACCGCAATAATAATACTTTTCTTCTCTGTTGGTCTCTGCAGTGGTACATGATCAGCATTGTACACATTTACAACCGCTGGAGGAACAGTGAAATCCGCTGCTACGTCAACGGGCAGCTGGTCTCATACGGCGATATGGCCTGGCACGTCAACACTAATGATGTAAGTGTGCCTTCTGTCCACATCCATCTCCTGTTTTGATTTAGCCTGGAGCTGCTGTTTGATCATCACTGTGCTGTGAAATTAGACTCCCGCACATGCGGCCGTTTATCTCAATGCTCAGTCACAAGCATGTTTATTTCTGATTTTCCATTCCAGCATGAGCGGAGATCCTCCATCCTTCTGGTGCTGCAACAGGCTTATTTGAATAAGTCTTTACCACTATGACAGATGGGGATGGGGAAGTGAGATCATATGGAACAAATGGATCATTAAAATAGAGAAACGTTCTTAACTAGGAAGGAATTCAGGGAGGGTTGTGAGGGACGAGATGGAAAATACCAAAAACGAAATACAGTGAGGTGAAATAAGTATTTGGATGCTTTTATTTTTGTTATTATATAGAGCATAAATCTACTTATATCCATATATCCACTTCAAATTGGGCGGTGGGGGGGGGGGGGGCGGGGGTTGGGGGGAAGTATTCAGACACCACAAATAACCAACATTAGCACTTTGTTGCAAAGCCATTGTTGGCAATAATTACAGCTTTGAGATGTCTACGGTAAGAAGTAATTGTGCTTCTTTCTCCAAACATCATGGGCTGAATCATTACCAAAGAAAAAAAAAAGCTCTGTTTTTGTTTTGACTGACCAGAGTGTATTGTTCCAGACCATCCAGAGTTCTGACATGTCTAAATGCCTGTAGATGCGCATGTCTGTCTTTATTCCTAGCACAGGAGTTTAGTGTATAGGAACAGAGATGATTGTGGTGCAGCTCATTGCTTATTGTTCTGCTGCTTTCAGGTCATCCTGCAACTCTTTTAGACTGAATACTGGCTCCTCCTTTAACCTCCTTATTGTTAGTCTGAGAGTGCATTGTGAAATCTTGCTTGGAGCACCTCACCAGGGACGATTAGTTGTGGTTCTGTGAACTTTCCACCTGCATGGTATCAACCGACTTGTACTGGCAGGCATCTTTAAGGTCTTTGCTATGGCTCTGTAGCTTTTTCCACTCAAGTATTGGTTTAATAATTTTGCCCCTGAGAACTTTAGGAAACTCGTTCACCTTCACCGTGTTCGTTGCCTGTTGTGTGAAATCTTTCCAATCAATGGCAAGATCATGTCTAGTGACACCAGGTGTCATCATATCTAGAATATTATATCTAGTGTAAATTTGAAGTGGATATTCCCCTCACTATATTTAAAATGATTGGATCAGACCTGCCAACCTTTACACATTTTGCACAGGAGGTCCTCTGGAATGCAAAAGACGACCAGTCAATAAACCAATTGATATATGAATCTGGAATGATTGACTATTCTGCAGGTGTTTTTAACCGACCCCCTGGATGCGCCACCCTTCCCCCTATCTCACGTAGTAATCTTTCAGAAAATGGAAAATGTTGCGACTACTTTCATTTTATTTCAGATTCGATTTAGCGTGATTAGATTTCAGATAAGATTTCAGATGTTTATTTATTTATTTATTTTTTTTTTAAAGTTTCTTGCTTGTGCTGCAAACCTTTTGAAGTCGTCGCCTCCATCTCCACTTTCTAAACCTACCTCGAGCTACGTCTTATTTCTTGTACACCCTGCTACATTTTCTCCCTTCTGTGCTTTAAAATCATTCCGACATTCTTCTACCACAATGTCGTTAAAATCCTTTGTGTTTCCGTCTCTCTCTCTCTCTCATTATCACAGAGCTATGACAAATGTTTCCTGGGCTCCTCAGAGACAGCGGACGCTAACCGAGTGTTCTGCGGACAGCTCGGTGCCATCTACGTGTTCAGCGAAGCTCTCAACCCCGCGCAGATCTTCGCCATCCATCAGCTGGGGCCGAGCTACAAGGTCTGTAACTGTCCCAGAGAAGAGACATTCAATACTCAGTTATGAAAATGACTTCTGCAAGTAGCTCATGTCCCTGGAGTGGCGTTATTTTTTTTTGTTCTTTGGTATATTTCTTTACCCAGTCACTGCTTTATGATGTCATCAGTATTGCCCCTCCTACTCCTACTACTTTTTAGAGGCCTGTATTTTCCAGGTTTTTCCAAAGGGTTGTCAAGTCAAATAGATAAACTGGTTTTCTAAGGCAGTCAATGTACAATATATACATTACTACACATGCTGAATAATAATAATAATTCATAATAATACGTGATCAGTCACGAAAGACTTTTTTTTTTTTTGGCAATGCTAGTCATGATGCTAGTCATGATGCTAGTTATGATGTTATAACAGTTGTGCTGGGTTTGGAGGGACAGATGTACTGTCTCTGTTTTAGAATTGGGACAGTTTTTGGGCTGGGAATGATTGGCATTTAGGCTGCTTTTCTGGGTAAAGCAAGCAATCATGGGCGTCTGTGAGCTCAGGTTAAGGAAGAGGGCGCTTAGCATTTTCTTCTGAGTGTTCAGCTACCCTGTGACGTAGCCATGTTTAAATGAGTGATGCAAGAGGTGGAGGAATACTTTATCCATACTATACTTTACTGGAAAATGTAACATTTTGCTAATCTGTCCACGTCCAAGCTAATGTTAGCTACCAGTACATACAACCTACTAAGTGCTAATGTGGATGCAAATTGTTGACTGCAGATAAACGAGAAAAAAAAAACAAAAAAAAAAACATAGAGAGGTTGTTCCTGTTGTTTTTAATATTCTGCCACGAAGTCAGAGCAAATCTTTCTTGCTTTGCGTCTTAAAACACACGTACATCCAGACTACAACCTAATGCCCTTAATTTGCTTGCTTTCGTTTTGTTTCCGAGCTTTTGTTCCAAGGAGCTTTTGTAGAGCTCTTGCTTTTAATTGTGTCCTGGGGGTAAAAAACGAGTCAGCCGGTTGATCTTTTTTAAAATGGGTATTAATGTTACTGTAATTAGGACCTGCGGCGGTTTTCGACTTCTAGTTCATACGCTGTGTAAGCTACGGCGTTAACGTAACTCCGCACTGCGCTCGGTGTCGGTCTAGGTTCACGAGGATTTTTTGGGTTTCTGTCAGAACACACGGGACATGTTTGCAGGTGAAGAGTGATTTTTTTTTTTCAGCCGTGTATTTTTAGAAATGTGCGTATCGTGTGCTAACCCGATAGATCTGTGTGTACACCGTGTATACGATGTGCCGGGCTGAATCTCACCAGAAGATGTAATATAGATTCATACCACCGTATTGTACTGTTGTGAATGTGAGCCGACAGCTGTGGTTAGTTTGTCCTCCGTCTGTCTCAGCGTCGATGTGAATGACCGGAGGCCCACCACAAAGCAATTCTGACCATGCACGAATACATTCAGAAATTTTACATTAGGGATTAGGTAAGCAAATAGAAATGCGTTATTAGTAACGGAGAGATTATATGTTGTACGCAAATATAAATACAGCTATCGATAGTAGGTGCACGGTTTTCTTCGAAAGCTTGCCAGGAAGGGTGGCAGGACGTCTGGTTGAGACTAAAGGTCTGCATTTGCCTCACATGTCTGGGGGTGAGGGTTCGATTCCCACTTCTACCCTGTGTGCGTGGAGTTTGCGTGCTCTCCCCGTGCTTGGGGGGTTTACTCCGGGTACTCCGGTTTCCTCCAACAGTCCAAAGCATGCATTGCAGGCTGATCGGCATCTCTAAAATTGTCCGTAGCGTGTGAATGGGTGTGTGTGTGTGTGTGTGTGTTAGTGTTTGTGAATGATTGTGTCCTGAGATGGCGTGGTACCCCGTCCTGTGCCCCGAGTCCCCTGGGATAGGGGCTCCCCGCAACCCTGGAAAGGAGTAAGTGGTAGAAGATGGATGGATGGATGGATGGATGGATGGATGGACATTCCTGTTCATATCTCTAGTTCAGATGAATGATGAACTGAGGTTGAAGAACTCTCAGAGCCAGAATTCACACACCATGCGGATCGTGTTGGGATTTTTTATATGTAATAATAAAAATAATTTAAAAAATAGGGATAGGGTCATTTTGTTCCACCTTTAATATTTACACATTGTCACGCTTTGGTGTCAAAGCTTTATTCTCACTGAAAATGCCCAAAAGTACTTGTTTGCTTCAGCCGTACATTCTTCTTCTTACTTTGCAGAGCATAAGGATTTCACTGAACCAAAAAAGTGCATTTCCTTAAATAAAAAAAAAAAAAAAAAAATCCATTTCCTAGCCTCTCCTTATCCGTGGACTGTACAGCTCTTCAGTGTGCTCAAGCATGAGATCCTTTAAGGATCTTCACCTTCAATTAGCTCAGAAACACATACCATCAGGACAGGCAAGTTATTAGAAATAATGAAGAGCCTGCTACAGGGGAAAGCAATTACACACCACAGATGAACCTGTAATCTGTGTTTCCCCCTGCCTGATGGAAAGATCAGTTCAGTCAGCATTACTAGACAAAGTCTTTTGTCTTATGTTTCCTTTTTTTTTTTTTTTTTTGCCCCTTTGTCAGATAGACTTTCTGCTTTCTTAACTAGGATATGCTTGAATCTTTCAACTAGCGCTCAGTAACTGTAGTAGTCCTGCTGCTGTGGACAATCATTATTTTCAGAACCTTTGTAACACCGACAAGACAGCAGATCATGATATCCTCGGACTTATGAATACTTCGGTCAAGATCTCAACCACCTGCTAGCATACTACCCCAAGGATGTTAGTATTATTTAGACATTTATTTAGTGTGTTAGTGGGATGCAGCCTGTACTAACTGACCTATCAGAATAATCTGCGAGGGGGAAATAGGTACGGTGCGACTTATCGAGTTGCTGATCATAGAATATTTAATAGAATAAGTGTGAGTTTCTACAAGAACGACTAGGCATGGGAGGTTAGCACGTTCGCCTCACACCTCCAGGGTCGGGGGTTCGATTCCCACCGTGGCCCTGTGTGTGCAGAGTTTGCATGTTCTCCCCGTGCTGCGGGGGTTTCTCCGGGTACTCCGGTTTCCTCCCCCAGTCCAAAGACATGCATGGTAGGCTGATTGGCGTGTCTAAAGTGTCCGTAGTGTATGAATGGGTGTGTGAGTGTGTGTGTGATTGTGCCCTGAGATGGATTGGCACCCTGTCCAGGGTGTACCCTGCCTTGTACCCCATGCTCCCTGGGATAGGCTCCAGGTTCCCCGTGACCCTGAAAAGGATAAAGTGGTATAGAAGATGAATGGATGGATGAGTTTGCTGCTCATATTGTGTATCGCGATATTTCTGTTTAATATTCACTGCACACTTACACACTAGGGGGCAGCACCTGAGGTGGTAGGATACAGAACATCACGTTACTTAATAGTCCGAATAGTTAAGCTTATCAGAAGGAAACATTACGGCACATATGTCAAACACAAGGCCCGCACGTAATTTCATTCCGCCTGCGTGAAATTGGAAAAAAAAAAAAGAATAATAATAACACTGAAACTGCTGAAGCCGTTTCAGTTGCCGTTAGCATAGCCATGCTTAGCATAGTGTTACCGCAAACCACCGAATATATATACTGTATATATGTCCATTCTGGTTTGTAGCGCAGCAGAGCAGGCTTGACCATGGTTTGAACGCTGGTTTAAAATCTACACCTGTATGCTACACTTGATGTAAGTCACACTCGCGTCTTGAATGATTCAGAAGCACATCAGCTGCACTAGCTTTATGTTGATGCACTGTTTTTATCCCCAGGGATTACATAGAAATTAAATTTTAGGGTAATGTTGCCACCTCACAGCACTCTGGTATGATCTTGGCCTACTGTTTGCATGGAGTTTATGAGCATGTTCACAGAGACGCTAGTTTTAGGCACTAGCCTGGCAAGTGCTAGATAGTGCTAGTGCGAAAACAAATAGCCGTTGTGTAGCGCATTCTGTGTACGCAGTCCCCAGTGATATAGAGTCTAACAGATTATGTTTTTATTTTTTTATTGAAACGACGTGGCCAAGTTGCTAGCTACTTTCATGCTAGCGAACGGTTGATGATTATGATTTTTAAGGCTCAGAAAGACGGTTATAAATAGTCACTGGTTAGTTGGTTCATGACTATACTTTTTTTTTTTGCAACATTCCAAGAGGTGGTGTAGGGTCCGTGGTTCGATCCTCAGCTCGGGTTACTGTCTGTGTAGAGTTTCTGTGCATGTTCTCCCAGTGTCCTGGTGGGTTTCTTTCCGGTTCTCTTGCTTGTTTGTTTTTCGGCACCTCCTGAAAACATGCACGAGCGCGTCTCGGATGTATTCCCACTCCTTTCAGGTTTCTTTCAGGTTCTCGTGTTTGTTTGTTTGTTTTTCCGCACCTCCTGGAAACATGCATCAGCCAGTCTCGGATGTACTCCCACTTCACTCCCAATATTCCCGGGACAGGTTGCAACCTTGACCAGGATAAAGTGCTATAAATATATATAGCATAAAGAAGATGATTTTCTTCAATATCTTAAAGTTACGGACTGGCACCCTGTCCAGGGTGTACCATGTGCCCCATGCTCCCTGGGATAGGCTCCAGGTTCCCCGTGACCCTGAAAAAGATTAAGTGGTATAAAAGATGGATGGATCTTAAAAGTTACGCCTTCATCTAACATCAATGTTATGTCCGTTGTTTATTGTGTGTTGAAAATTTACCTGCTGTGGCCTGTGTATGATCTCAGGAGCTCTAGACGTATCAACTAACACTGTTGGTTTTATGCTTAGTGCAGAGGCGGTGTTGGTTGTTAGAGTTATAATCCTGTAATTCACGCGATTGATCGGAGAAACGAATGATTCATGCTCCGTCTCCCAACCAGCGACTACCAGACCTACCACACTACTGAGATGAATTAGCATTACCAAGCCCAAAGATTAATCTAGCATACTGAGATTAACTACCATGCTGTTAAAAGACGTCCCATTTCTGTTTAGCTGCTACAGATGATGACTTACTCCAGCTGTGGTTACGTCAGCCGGCGATGTCATGACGGTAGTGACCCTGACCCTAGAGAGGTGATGGGGTGGGGGGAAGGTGGGGGTGGGATTAAATTTTTTAATCGAGTAAAAGTGCGACTACTTTTCCAGTTGAAAACTAGTAAAAGTTGTAGTACGACTTCAGATCCTTCACTCAAGTTAAAGTAGGAACGTATACGCTCTTAAATGTGCATGAAGGATGAAAGTAAGCACGTGAGAAAGACTCAAAAAAGAACCCCCCCCCCCCCATCTACCTGTTATTACACACTGATTTTAGTTGCTGATGTTATGCAAGTCGTTTTTAGTTCTCTCTCTTTCTTCATACTCTTCTTATACATGATGTTCTGTTTTCCGTGTATAGACATTTCCTGAGATTATGTAACGATGTTTGCTGAAATATTTTCTCAACATGAGCACACTGATTCACATGTCGTAAAGCCATGTTGTCTTCATATCTTGAGTATTTTAAAATCTATTTCAAGTGTCGTTTAAAAATCTGAACCTGTTGTATAAATGATCGTTCTTTTTTATTAGAGTTAAAAATAAATAAATAAATAAAAAATTATAATAATTTACACGGATATTAACAGAAATAAACCCGGAGAACAAAAGGAGAGAAGAACAAATTGGTTTCCCGCCATCGGTTTTCAGCGCCGTCTCTGCTACGTTAGCCAACTGCTAAGTGTCGGAGATATTTTTTTGGACTGCAGGATGTTTTTCACAGTATAACTTCTCTCTTGTTGTTTCTTCTTCCCCGCTGACACAGAAGATGAATGTTGTTTGGCTGTTTTTTTTTTCCCCTCCTCAAAAGGCTAGTATTAGATCATTAGTTACTTCCAGCAAGGCGTGGAACCTGACAAGAACCCATAGAGTCGCCCATAAATGTCCAGCGAATCATTTTTTTTCTAATCAAGCACGTTATCTGATTTTGGATATAGATTCGTTGATTTGTATAGTGCACATCAGTGCCACATGCAGTATTTGTGAAAAATGTTTTCAGATGTTATTCCAGTCAGTGATTTATTATAAGGATAAAAATAAGTGTCGGTGCTCCCAGGAGTCCCTTCAGCTGAGAATCTAATGTGCAATATGCCATATTCTATTATTCTATCACTTCTGAGTTGATTCAGTTCTGTATTTGTGTTTGGAGCACTCCCGAGTACTGGCACTTTCATAGTTGTACGTCTACATTTTTGAAGATTTATTTTTTTTTAAATTCATTTGGATAAAGGCATATGCTAAAACAAACAAACAAATGTGTGTATTAAATGTGTGTATAAATTTAGATACAGAATGAAATACTGTGTAAATATTGCAGGAGAGTATCAAAATATAGGGAATAATAAGAAGAAGAGGAAAAAGAAGAAGAACAGCAACAATAAATAAAAAAATAAAAAAATAAATAAATCTGTGTATTGATTTAGATAAACATTGAAATACAATGTAACCTATTAAAATAAATATATTGCCAGGACAGTGTCAAAATATAGGGAATAATAATAATAATAATAATAATAATAATAATAATAATAATAAGAGAAGAAGAGCAGCAACAACAAATAAATAAATAAATAAATAAATAAATAAATCTGTGTATTGATTTAGATACACATTGAAATACAATGTAACCTATTAAAATAAATATATTGCCAGGACAGTGTCAAAATATAGGGAATAATAATAATAATAAGAAGAAGAAGAAGAAGAAGAAGAACAGCAACAACAAACAAATAAATAAATAAATAAATAAATCTGTGTATTGATTTAGATACACATTGAAATACAATGTAACCTATTAAAATAAATATATTGCCAGGACAGTGTCAAAATATAGGGAATAATAATAATAATAAGAATAATAATAATAATAATAATAATAATAATAATAATAAGAGAAGAAGAAGAAGAACAAGAAGGAGAACAAGAACAAGAAGAAGAACAGCGAAAGCAAGTAAATAAATAAATCTGTATAGTGATTTAGATAAACATTGAAATACAATGTAACCTATTAAAATAAATATATTGCCAGGACAGTGTCAAAATATAGGGAATAATAATAAGAAGGAGAATAAGAAGAAGAAGAAGAAGAAGAGAACAACAATGATAACAACAACAATAACAATAATTATGCTAAATAAATATGTTTACTGCATATTTTGTACATTTAAAGTGCAGCTCCAAGTGCTTTGCTTTTAGGAGTGTGAAGTAAAATAAAAGTGCCACACAATGCCGTCACTTTACACACGACCTGTTGGAGTGAACGGTTTATGTGGAGCTGGATGGGCTGCTGAATAAACTCGCAACTAGCATGCACATTGTAAGGACGGGCTCATTTGTGAAAAGCCATTAGCTTCTTTTTGATAATTGATGTAAATGCTTTAGCAGTTCGTAGCGTTTTGGTGAGTCGTCTGTTGAATATTTTCCAGAGCGTTTGACATCCTAGCACCTCAGTGCTAAATCTAGCTTCATTTTTGTGGTGCAGTGTGGAAAAAAAAAACAAAAAAAAAAAACAATCAACAGACAAAAAACAGATGGGGCTGATGGAGCTGTGGATCAGGTGGTAGAGCGGGTTGTCCATTAATCGTAGGGTCGGAGGTTCGATTCCCCGCCCACGTGACTCCACATACCGAAGTGTCCTTGGGCAAGACTCTGAATCCCAAGTTGCTCCCGATGGCAAGTTAGCGCTTGCATGGCAGCTCTGCTACCACTGGTGTGTGTGTGTGTGTGTGAGAATGGGTGAATGAGACACAGTGTAAAGCGCTTTGTAGAGCTACTAAGGTTAAAAAAAAAAGTGCAATATAAGTGCGGACCATTTACCAAAAAATACCAAGCTGCACTGTAAGAGTAATGAGTAGCAGAAATTCTAGCAATAATTCAGGCTATTCTCGTTTGTATTATTTTACTTTTTTTTTGCTTGTCCTACAATGTATCCTCTACATATTTACATGTACATTTGCATCATTTAGCAGATACTCTTATCCAGAGTGACTTTCAACAGTGACTTGATGTCTCTGAAAGCACCCTCACACTACTAGTGCCAATGGTCTAACGCTGGACACACTGGACTAAACACGATACGTAATTTCCTACCCTTTGAATAGGAAAAAAGACAACAACAAAAAACTCGGGACAACTCAGAATTCCTGCTCGGGACGGTCTCCTGAACCCTGAGTTCAGCCAGTGATGTCAAATCAACATGGCTGCTCACAGCATGAACAATAAACAAAGCAGGACTTCTTACTAGAGGAAAATCTACAGTACATCACTTATAGCAGCTAGCTGGTTAGCTTGTTGCTAACGAAGGAGGAACACGAATGCAGTCCATGGGTTTTCCTCACTTTGTCTGTCTGATGTACGGAGGTCGAAAAATGACGTAACGACGAGTTCCGACTTCCTACTTCTGAGGTTGGATGCAGCATAAGAATCCCATAAGGCTAAAATCCTGTCACATAGGAGTTCGAACCAATACACTGACGAAAAGGGAATATATGCTCGGTCTGATTTAAGATAATATAATATTACATAATAGTTTACGTAAATATAACATTTCTCATCAAAGTGTGATTTCATCGCTTATACTAAACTTCATTTCAACACGTTTCTAATGGCCAGATTAGAATTGAGTTATGTAGCGTTCGTGAGTGCGATCAATTCACGTAGCATTAACATAATCCAATTATATTAGGAAATCTCGTGAGGATGTCGGCACTGACGGGAACTATAGCTGTAGGATTCAATTAACATGATTAAAACGTGTTCTAGAATAGTGCAGCGGTAATGTGGCTGTTGTAGAACGCCAGCAAATTGAGTTTGAGCTCCAGTTCGGGTAAGAGCGCAGGGGTCGGTTTTATATTCCGGGCTTCGCGAATTCGCGATCAAATCGATGTTGGACGTGTGAAAAGAAACGGTGTTAACGCAGTGTAACTCAGTTCACGAAGTGTCATTCGTCTGCAGGACCAGTACTACAAATGATGAGTCAATTACAGCGTTCCACATTTGCCCTCTTCAGCTCCAGCCACGATGGCTTTTATTCGCCTCATTCATAATTCATCGTGCACTCGAGGCGTCGGATGATTTCAATCACTACATGAAAGAAACCTGCCATTTTAGTTTGACATGAACTGATTGATTCCTCGAGCTGATTCTATACGGTACTCTTTGATTCTTTGATTTTCTTACACCCTCTGTCTTTGTGTGTCTCCACAGAGCACGTTTAAGTTCAAGTCGGAGAGCGATATCCATCTGGCTGAGCATCATAAGCAGGTGCTGTACGATGGGAAGTTGGCCAGCAACATCTGTTTTACGTATAACGCGAAAGCCACGGACGCTCAGCTGTGTCTGGAGTCCTCTCCCAGAGAGAACGCCTCTATCTTCGTCCACTCGCCACACGCCCTCATGCTGCAGGTGTGTGTATGCTCTGTGTGGTGGTGAAATACTTGGGCTTAAGCATTGATGCACCTTATACCTTAAACCACAATGCTGTTGAATTCTCGAATCTGATCGGTCAGAAGGTATCGATTAATTATCTATAACGTTAGCTCTGACAGTAGTTCCGGATGCAAGGCAAACCACAGGTTTATATTAGCATGCTTGATCTAATACTAACTCATCAAGAGGCTCCACGTACAGTAAACGAATAAAGAAAAGAATCGAACGTCGAATCGATGCTAGGGGGACGTTTTCTGTGTGGGACATTTTCAGAAGGAGTCTCCAGTGTCAGCGCTTTGAAACCGTCGGAAGTAAAGCCGAATTAAAACCGTTCGGACATGGTAAACTCTTCAGGACGAAGAAATTTATCCTCTTTTTTGTTGCAGATTGTCTGTAAGCTACACGGGCTGGTGAGAGAAGGACAGTCGAGCTGCTATAACAAGAGCTAACTTCTTTCGTGGGCCTTCCACAACATTAAACATAACTATTAACTAGAGACGCACCGATATATCGATATATAAGTTTAAAAACATCCCGACGATCAGGGCCGGTTATATCCTGTCGATCAAGAGAGGGCGGGAAAACACATCCATGTCGTGCTCTGTGTAAAGATGATGTCTCTCGTGTGGAATGAGGACAGAACTGCAGTTTGTAATCTCTGTAATCTCTGCAACGCTACAGTTTTACACCGGAAGTGAGCAGCAGTGAAGCGGGAGTTTCGGCGTCGAGTCAGATTGTTTTTCTCGCGCTGAATTAAAGCGCCAGTACACTGTTGAAAGATTTAAATGAAGATGAGTTGACAGAAAAGTAGTATATATTGCTCAGAAAAATATATTTGTAGAGTAGTGTATTTCATATCCAGTTAATGTTAATATATAAAAAGTTGATATTATATATGACCAGTTTGATGTTCGGTGATGAAGCAGAAATGCTTGTGTTTGTGGAGAGTGAGCCTGAGACTATCAGGAGGGTTTTTACAGTTCAGTCAGTGTTAATATGAATGAATAACATTCAATAAATTAATAATCTTACTTTAATCTTCAGAATTGAGTTCACGTGTTCATGTTAATTACAGTGATGTGTGTTTTCTGTTTCCGAGACCAGTTACTGTGACACAACTCGTTGGAATGGAGAGAATAAAGTTTTTATTTGCATTTCTTTCAGAATTGTGGAATTCATTATTGTTCATTTAAAAGAAGGCATGGAAGGCAGAACTATCGGTATCGGTTATCTGCCGATATCGCTCTGAATAATCGGTTATCGGTATCGGCTGAGAAATTTAGTATCGGTGCATCTCTACTATAAACGGATAAAAATCATGACGTGTCGTTCTTTAATAAATAAAAATGGCAAGTGTTGGCAAATTGCTGTGGTATAAAAGAAATAAATATTCCTGAAATGGGAAAGCTTTGATTTCTCTCCAGCGTTATTTTCAATCTCCTTTCCAAGGAAGCAGATATGCGTCCGTGTTTTTTTCTTTGATGATTTGTCGTTTCCTCGGCAGGACGTAAAGGCTATCGTCACCCACTCGATCCATAGCGCCATCCACTCCATCGGGGGCATTCAGGTGCTCTTCCCTCTTTTCTCCCAGCTCGACTTCCATCAGCACAGTGAGAGTCAGGTGGAAACCTCCGTTTGGTGAGTGACCTTGTCTGACCTTGTCTTACCTCACCAGCTTATGATACAACCAAAATCAGTTCCCAGTAATTTAGTTTATCTATAGAATGGATTTGCGAGTCGCAAAAGTCACGCTTTGAGCATCTGCTTCGTTTGTTAAATTATAGTAGTGCTGTGTTTGTTTTATTATTATTATTATTATTATTATTTTTTGCTTTTCTGATTCCATTTAATCTTTTTAATGACGGAATCATTCTCACTGAAAAATGTATGGAAATTATTGATGTTATGCA
The DNA here is from genome assembly GCF_023375685.1 of Ictalurus furcatus. Taxonomy (NCBI): domain Eukaryota; kingdom Metazoa; phylum Chordata; class Actinopteri; order Siluriformes; family Ictaluridae; genus Ictalurus; species Ictalurus furcatus. Next base: position 24,214,450 of record NC_071271.1, read on the forward strand.
TTGGGTACTACTCATCTCAGATAACAATGCTACATAGCGGTCCAGCTCAGCTGGACAAAACGTACTACAGGCTTTGGATTGAGGCACTGAGCATTACTCTAATTCTGGGTCAGCTGTTCTGGGTGCACTCGGTCCCAGCTTTGCTGAGGTCACTGTGTGGATATTTATGTGGCCCTGCAGCTAACGCCTGCCAATACTTGCATTCCAAATATGATCTTATTCCCTCTGAGGTCTGAAAAGGCACAATCAAGTCTGAAAATGAAGTTACAAGCCAAATTAGGGTCAAAATTTGCATTCTCTGGCTTCACATCACCCAAAGCAAGCATGCGAAGGCTGATGAGGCGGAACACAAGTGTATAAACCCGGCATGCTCTTTATAACGGGCAGTCCGAGAATGGCACAACACAGGCATGGGTCTAAACACGGATTATATTGACATGCAAACTGGAATACGGGAACCCGAGCTCAGAAATTACGAATAGAGTCCTCAGGACTTTGTGAAGAACAATGGCACACCCAGGACAGAAGAAGGTAAGCTAATCACCCGGGTTGGAAAATATACTGAGACACTGTACTCGAGGTCAAAATCTAAATATGGAAATGTTTTTAACTAATGATAAGAGCTGATCACAGCAGATCCTGCATGACTGGCTAGTTCACTGAGCACAGTCATAAGCAAGATGCTAACTCTGACAAATGGTGCGTTCAAGTTATGTTGGAAAGATCGTATTTACAAGTTGAACGCACCACAGTGTCGGAATTACGAGTGAGAAACCCGTGTGGGATTTCCTTTGAGCTCTGAGCTTCCTAGTTGGGGGCGCGTCAGTAAGAAAACACGGTGGAATCGATGGATGCGACATCTGTAGTTGACGGTAAATTTGTTGAAATTGAACGTTTACTCGTCTCAGAAGCGTATTTCAGTCATTTATTTATTTACTATTTTTTATTTACCATAAAACAAGCTAATTGCCTGCACACGATACGATAGCGTTGTACAATTACAATATAATAAGTAATGATAAAGTTTACAGTGGCTTCATAAATTGATTAAAAACATTAAAAAAAAAGCAAAAAAGCCACCTGACGCGTCTTCGTTTTCTAGACGTAGAGTTAAAAAAAAAAAACAACAAAACCTTGCTGTATTTTTTTTTTGTAGTTAATTAAGAGAAGGTCTTGCGGTGACCAAAGTGACTTGAACGCACCTGACGTCATAATTCTCACTTCCCAACTCGTAAAAATATGAACTTCCCAGGAGGACTTGAACGGACAGAAACCTAGAATTAGTCTTACTGATTAGCTAATGTTTAACAGTCTTGTTGGAATGAATGCTAATGTTAACCTTGACTAACTAGCTAGTTTACCATGATAGTTTACAAAAATTAATTCAATTCAATTCAATTGTATTTGTATAGCGCTTTAAACAACGGACGTTGTCTCAAAGCATCTTTACAGAATCATATAAACACAGGAGAGAGATTTTAAGTGTGTGAATTTATCCCTATTGGGCGAGCTGGTGGTGACGGTGGTGAGGAAAAACTCCCTGAGATGATACGAGGAAGAAACCTTGAGAGGAACCAGACTCAGAAGGGAACCCGTCCTCATCTGGGTAACGACGGATAGTGTGAGAGTAAAAGAAAGTGCATTATGATGTTTATATGAAGTCTGTTTGTTGAACTAGTTCACTGTTCACTAAAGGAGACCTGAGTGTAAAACTGCATGTGGTAATCGCAGTCCCAAGGCCATCGCAGCAACCGTAGTCCCAGCAACCACAGCGAGAACGTCCATGTGGAATTGAGGTCCAAAACTATTTCCATGGTACTTCAAGCGGTACCGTCCTCGGCGATCTCCAGGCGGTAGTCTCCATTTGATGAGAGCTCCATCCAGAGTTCGGGCATCAGGATGGATCAGGCAGGTCCGGGGAGCAGAAAGGGTCAGGATCACCGGCATCTCCATAAAATCATGTGTGGCTCGACAGAAGGAGTCTAGCCAGCTAATGTAAAAATGACGTTAGAAAGTAAAACAATAATAATTTAACTCGCCAAATTACAAAACTTAACTAGCAGATTTACCAAGCTTGATGTTAACTCATCGGACTTCCTGTGTGGGAGGCTAATGGGAGGCCGATTTCATCTTACTAAGGAAAAATGTTTACAAAATAAAACAAAAAGAATCTTGTAAGTTTACTTGACTAGGGGTGCAAATATTCAATTCCAATCTATACTTGAGTAAAATACGAACCTACCAATATAGTACTTTTACAAAGTACCATTTTCTTCAAGTATTTTCCACCCCTGCTAATCATGAAGCAAACAAGAAACAGGTGAACACTCTCAGTAACAGACCAATCACAGAACAGGGGTGGAGACCGGAATAGAACAGAAACAGAGGCACGTGGCGTGATTATCGAAAGCTAACGGAGAACACGGAACAAAACATATACAGGAGTAGAACGCGGAAACACGACGAGGAGAAATTGTGACATCATCAAAACAATTTTAGGACTCGTTATGCGACTTCTTTACTGTTTGTGCTGCTTTCAACTGGAAAATGTAGTGAGATTACTGGAATAAAATCCCTTTTGTTGAGCAAACCTCTTCCATTGTGTTTCTTTTTGTGTAACGGGTGACAGTGCCAGTCTTCTGGGTTTCCTGGTGGAGTTGCTGAAGAGCTCTGTGGCCATGCAGGAACAGATGCTGGGAGGAAAAGGCTTCCTGGTGATTGGGTACCTATTGGAAAAGGTTGGTGCGTTTCGGTCAGTTTTGCCCACTTTGCAGCTTTCCTTTGTCTTGCACCCTTGGCAATTGCACTATTACGGTAATATCACATCTCCTCCGTAATGTATACTGGGACTAATATACAGCACTGTGCAACAGTCTTTGTTTTCATGGTAGAATCTTTGTTATAGATTTTTATTTGATGACTTCTACGTTGAGTCAGTACAAAAACATTTTAGATTTCCAAACATTAGCTTTCCGGCGTGAAATTAAATGGTACAGGAAAGTGTTTGTATGTCAGTAAAGAAAACAGCGTTTTATATAAAAGACCACTTTTCAGACAAACAGATATAATGAAGGCTGCTGGCTGAAGAACCGTGGCTGGTTCTGCAAGATGCTCAGTAAAACGTACAGCTCATTTCCTTATACAACTGCACACGTCGTTCCGTAGACTATTTATTTCTTTTTTTAAAGCAAAGGGTCGTCACACCAAATATTTGCATTGTTTCTTCTTTGTCTCCTCCTCCTCCCCCACTTCCTTCTCCCCCCTTCCTCCTCCTCCTCCTCCTCCTCCTTCTTCTTTGTCCTGTTCTCCTCCTTCTTCCTTTCCTCCTCCTCCTCCTCCTCATCCTTCTTCTCTTTACTTCTCATCCTCCTCCTTCTTTTCTTCTTGTCCTCCCCTACCCCTCATTTTCCTCCTCCTCCTTCTTTTTCCTATTCTCCTCCTTCTTCCTCTTCTACTCATTATCCTTCTTCTCTTTACTTCTCCTCCTCCTCCTCCTTCTTTTCTTCTTGTCCTCCCCTGCCCCTCCTTTTCCTCCTCCTCCTTCTTTTTCCTATTCTCCTCCTTCTTCCTCTTCTCCTCCTCCTTCTTCTCTTTACTTTTCCTCCTCCTCCTCCTTCTTTTCTTCTTGTCCTCCCCTGCCCCTCCTTTCCTCCTCCTCCTTCTTTTTCCTATTCTCCACCTTCTTCCTCTTCTCCTCCTCCTTCTTCTCTTTACTTCTCCTCCTCCTCCTCCTTCTTTTCTTCTTGTCCTCCCCTGCCCCTCCTTTCCTCCTCCTTCTTCTTTTTCCTATTCTCCTCCTTCTTCCTCTTCTCCTCCTCCTTCTTATCTTTACTTTTCCTCCTCCTCTTCCTTCTTTTCTTCTTGTCCTCCCCACCCCTCCTTTTCCTCCTCCTCCTTCTTTTCCCCATTCTCCTCCTTCCTCTTCTCCTCCTCCTACTCATCCTTCTTCTCTTTACTTCTCCTCCTCCTCCTTCTTTTCTTCTTGTCCTCCCCTGCCCCTCATTTTCCTCCTCCGCCTTCTTTTAGCTATTCTCCTCCTTCTTCCTCTTCTCCTCATTATCCCTCTTCTCTTTACTTTTCCTCCTCCTCCTTCTTTTTCCTATTCTCCTCCTTCTTCCTCTTCTCCTCCTCCTTCTTCTCTTTACTTCTCCTCCTCCTCCTTCTTTTCTTCTTGTCCTACCCACCCCTCCTTTTCCTCCTCCTCCTTCTTTTCCCCATTCTCCTCCTTCCTCTTCTCCTCCTCCTCCTCATCCTTCTTCTCTTTACTTCTCCTCCTCCTCCTTCTTTTCTTCTTGTCCTCCCCTGCCCCTCATTTTCCTCCTTCGCCTTCTTTTAGCTATTCTCCTCCTTCTTCCTCTTCTCCTCATTATCCCTCTTCTCTTTACTTCTCCTCCTCCTCCTTCTTTTTTGCTTGTCCTCCCCTGCCCCTCATTTTCCTCCTCCGCCTTCTTTTTCCTATCCTCCTCCTTCTTCCACTTCTCCTCATTATCCTTCTTCTCTTCACTTCTCCTCCTCCTCCTCCTTCTTTTCTTCTTGTCCTCCCCCGACACTCCTTTTCCTCCTCCTCCTTTTTCCTATTCTCCTCCTTCTTCCTCTTTTCTTCCTCCTCATCCTTCTTCTCTTTATTTCTCCTCCTCTTCCTCCTTATTCTTCTGCTACTACTAATGTTATTAATTATAATAGTAGTACATTATAAAAGTAGAACTGCGTATAGATTCAAATGATGATCGAATGCTATGCGTTTACATAAAACATAAGGGAATTGCAGTGCATGAATCCGTGTTATGAAGGAGTATAGTATTTACAGGTGCTGCTGTGAAAAAAAAATCCTATTTTTTCCTTAGCCTCCATGTTCTCAACGGTGATAGTTCGGGAAATTGAGCGATCAGACGCAGTGTCAGACAGAGCTACGTCATCTCCCCATCCATCTCTCCCTCTCTCGATCTCTCTTTCAAATTCCATTTCTCTTCCTCACCTTGGGCTCAGGAAGGGGAAAAATGCAGCCATACTTTGTCCCTCGGTAAATGTGAGCTGCCATGAGACAGCACCTTAGAGATGATCTCAGTACAGCACCACTCCCGCTGCTCGCTGTCTCATTCACACATAGCTCGCCATCTGTTTCTGCCACGCTCACAGCTCACACCTACCCCACAGGTGCCATCATATCCACCGCTAATCACCTACAAACTTCTGGCAAAGTTAAAGCACACTCTCTGCTCCAAAGTCAAACCATTTCAAACTAACCGATGGTTCACTTTTGTCGTGTAGTCGTCCCGGGTGCACATCACCAGGGCTGTGCTGGAGCAGTTCCTCGGTTTTGCGAAGTACCTGGACGGCCTGAGCCACGGCGCTCCGCTTCTCAAGCAGCTGTGTGACCACATCCTGTTCAACGCGGCGATCTGGATCCACACTCCGGCCAAGGTGAGGGAATTCCAGGTTCAGACTTTCAGTCGCCTCTCGGGTACCGTCTATATCTGGAGTTAAACACAAAGTAGGCTTATTTAAAAAAAAAAAATTAACACTACCACTCTTCAGTCAGAAACACTGGTAAAAACAACGGTAAACACGCCAGCACCATCAGCTACATGACTGAAGTTTGGTCCGGTGGTTGGCTTGGTTGTTTTGGTCTGCACCTGAGTGCGATTGCTGGGTCCTTACTCACACAAATGAAGTGCGCAGAGGGTTCAGGGTTCGATTCAAGCAGACTGATTGCTTTCATATGTGAAAGCTCTAGTAGTGTACATCCTTCAGCCGAGGTGAAACCTACACGCCGAATGCACGTCCATCAGAAAACATATCGATATGAACTAGCTTGAGCAGACACTGATTTAAAAAAAACAACACCAAAAAAACATGGATGTATTTTTGAGGAACATTATCCCTTTCAAGTATTTTCTCACTTTTGTGCCGATGTTTGGTTCCAATTTAAGTTTCACTATAGTTCCTGAGTCATTTATTATAGTTCCTCAATATGTAAAATAACACGCCTTGATGTTTAAATGGACAACTGAGTGTAACCTTTTCTCTTTTTTTTTTCATCATGAGGTGCATTTTCAACACATACAGCTACAAATGTGCGTGTTTACATCCCTCATAAATGTAGACCTAAACTCAAAAACAGGGTCACGTCAGGGGGTTGAGGACAGATGCAAATGCAGGTGAGAGTTTTATTATAGGAGATCTAGGCAGACCAATCCAAATCACGAAACAATAGCGTGGTCAAAACAGGCAAACGGTCGGGCGATCAGCGAACAGGATAAACTAGACTAAGACAAGACTCAATTAACGAGGACGCGAACCAGATCGAAACCATGAAACGTAAAGCGATGAATAAAGGCTCGGTACACGACAGAGACCGAGCGTAATACTTCGCAAAGACATGGTTTGAAAGCAGTCTGTGGAGTGAGTGTGTGAGATCGGATGCAGGCGTGCGTGATTAGAATGAATGTGAGTGTTCTGGGAGTTGCGGTCCATGGCGGCCATGTTTGTAGGCCGCAGTGCAGGATGGGAAATGTAGTCACTGGTTTGCTGTGAAACGACAAACGCCATAAGAAACCCGATCTACTATCTTAATCTATTAATAATCTGAACAAGACACGAATACACCTCGTTTAGACTAAAGAACAAACAGATTCAGATTGGTGTTGGTGTAAATGAATCTTCTGATTCAATCAGGTAAATAACTCATTTAAAAAAAAAAACAAAAACACACGGTTGACTCTAATAATAGTCAGAACTGCTGAATCGGATTGCTTTTCCAAATGGAATCCTTGCATACGTTCACCAGACGTGACTGCGCTCCATTTTGATGTTTTTTTTTTGTGGTTTTTTTGTTTTTTTTTTAAAAAGTACAGGCTTTTACATCTTTTACGATATGTTGATTGGAATAGGCAGACTGTCAGTCATTTTAAAAGGAATACTGCAGCATGCAAATTCTACTTCATGCCTTCTATTCTATTCTGTGAGCTACTGTAATTGAAGACTTGTTCAAAACACAGGCGATGGAACTGGAGACTTGACTAACAGGCTGAACTAAACCTAACTATTTGTCACATTCTGAGGCTTGCAGCATATGCATACTGTGTATTTGAATAGGATTACATGCAAATGTTTTCCTTATATATATATATATATATATATATATGTATGTATATAAGTATAAGGTGCACATAATCAGTCCTTGCGACACGTCTCTGAGTGCAATCATTGCCACTGTACAAAGAGTAATTGGTTATTTAGTGCACTCGTAGTGCAGTATATTTACCTTTTGTAAAAAAAAAAAAAAGTATGTGTTGGAGCAACACCTGAATATTACCTCTATTTGCAAATAGCTCTAATTATCTTATAAAAGCCAGAACTTTTAAAGTGCCACTTAATCTCGATCCCAGAGTCAAGGAAAAGTGATTCTTTTTGAGGGTTTTTTTTTGGGGGTTTTTTTTTTTTTTTTTTTTTTTACGGTCCTGTGCAATTTCTTCACAATAACAACGTATTGCTTGTTGTCACAGCCGGTCGTTAAACTCCGAGGGAAGTATGTTTTTGAAATGCTAAAAGATTGAAATTTGGCCTCCCGCGCTCCATAATGACCCGTGAAGGAACGGATGAGGCGTACCGAAGATGGACGGTGCTCTGTGTGCCAAACACGCTCGCTTCGGCTCAGCCACCATGCCACGAAGGCCTGCCTTGAATAAATCACAGAGGCATGGAAATAAATGCAGAAAAGGAGAGGGAGAGATGTTGCTGCGTCTCTGGAGGCTGAGTGCAATTCAGAAAATGGGAAAGAGAGGGTGAGTGTTAGAGACAAGGCGATGCAAGATACGAGAGAGAGAGAGTCGGATGGAGAGAGAAATTAAAGTAGATAAATTACACTTAATAAATTGAAGACGAGTCTCCTGTAACTCGAAATAGAGCTGTCTAGCCGTCTCTCTGATGCACACGAGTGTCTCAAAGTGCAGCTCCGTAGCCATCCTGCATCATATTGCGTTATTGACCACTCCGGGTGAGCTCTTCTGGGAGTGTTAAACTTTTAAAATTGATGAGCTGTCTATCCTCATAAGCAGGTCCTTCTTCCTCTGAGATCAGTCCATCAATGGTGTGTTAACCTCCAGACTTCTGGCTTTCCCATGTCATGTTTGATACTTTGTGGATGAACCACAACCACAGGAGGTTTTTTTTTCTAAAAAAAATGTCGATCTGATTGACGTGTTGACGTAAGTCGCGGTGCAGATGCCGTGTTGTTATTTAACGTGCGCTAATGCATTTTGTGCCACAGCACTGTTGAATTCTTGATTCTGATTGGTCAGAAGGTGTTGATTAAGTTTCTATAGCAGAAGCTCTGACAGTAATTCAGACCACAGGTTTATATTCATATTCTTGTTCTTATATGTTGTCTTATCTCTAGTAACAGTATATACACGAACGGATTAAAAAACGTGTTGTTATTGAACAAGGAGGAGCAGGCGTAGATGTGTTGTATTGTGTAAAGACTCTCCAGTGACTCTCAAGTTTTCTAATTATAGGACAGAGGAGGGTTTTTTTCGCAGTAAACATGACCAGATGTTTGTTTCTGTCTTATTAACTTCAAGAGAGAGAGAAAAAAAACCTAAGACTGCTTAAGGAACAACTTATTATAGCTGCTACAACGTGCATGATAACAGGAAATGATGCGCTTCATGGACGAGCCACAGCGTTAAATGCGATAATAAACGGATATAAAAGTATGATGTGTTATTCTTTAATGAATATTAAAAAAAAAAATAAAAATCGTTAAACATTGGCAAATTGCTGCGGTATAAGAGAAACAAAATACTTTGGGATGTGTATAATTTGTAGCTTTAAACGTCTCGTACTTGTGATGTCATCACTCGCCTTGTCGCTGTAGTGCAACACTAAAGAATTAAACTTCGATACCAGATGTCGCTTGTCAAAAAAAAAATCATAAAGGATTCCAAGAAGAAACTTCTAATCAGGATTCTGACTGGAATTTCTGTAATATTTAGGGACAATTCCCATAAGATTCCTATAGGACAAGACATAAATATCCTGTAGGACCACATCTACAGGACTTTTTAATGGGATCCCTTTGGGTTCCTATGATGTTACTGCAAGTTGTACAATTTCTACGATCAAATTGCAAGACACAAGTCGTCAAAGTACTATTTGTTTAGTATGTATAAATAAATAAATAAATAAATAAATAAATACGGTGGGAAAAGTGGACCTTTTAGGATTCTTGAAAATTTGAATTCCCATATAGACCTCAATAGAAACACAGCTGGATCCTTAAAAAAAAAAAAAACCTCTAGTTTTTAGTATTTATTTTAAACCTCTGTTTAAAATACATCACAGTGTCCGACTGGATCGAGGACGAGCTTTGATGTCGGCTTGACAAAGCCGGTCTGAAAGTTAGAAATAGTTATCAGGTTGAAATCTGAAAATAATGTGGAGTTTTAAGTAAGAAAGGGTATAGACGGATAGATAGATAGATAGATAGATAGATAGATAGGGTGCCACTACAGGGACGTACGGGGAACGTTGTATAAAATGGCTGAACTGATATTATACGATTAATGTCTCTCGGTTTTTTTAATCGTGACCTTCTTTGATACACTCCTCTATATCCACATTCGTTAAAAATAGAACTGTGTCCGTTTCGTTCTTAATGAGTCAGATGAGCGTAAATTGCCCTCTAAGCCGAGGATCCCTATTCGTATGGATTCATTTGTTTTGAATCAGTTGGTCTGGCTGAAGAGTTTCATTAAAGAGCAAGCAAATATGAAATTCGGTGTTTCCACTTGTGTTGAGGAAAAAAAAAAGAAAAATGCGAGAACGAATGAACGAAAGAAAGAAGTCTATTTGTGTTTGTTCTTCAGGTGCAGCTGTCGCTGTACACGTACCTGTCGGCCGAATTTATCGGCACTGCGACGATCTACAACACCATCAGGCGTGTGGGAACCGTTCTGCAGCTCATGCACACTCTGAAGTACTACTACTGGGCTGTTAACCCTGCACCCTGCAGCTCCATCACTCCCAGAGGCCTGGGTGAGGCTCCTGATACACACACACACACACACACACTCTCACACACATAACTATGTTGACGAATTATTAAGGAATAAAACACTACGCGGCATACTTTAACAAGGTGTTGTCAATCAGTCGATCATTTTCATATAATAGCATAGAAATGTCCTGAAGCGTTGTATTCCTCTTAAACCACAAAAATGTGCCTATGATCACACTTTTCTTAATTCATTTTTGGCCATTTATAGCTACATTATAACAAGAAGTTATCATTTACATGATAGAATCTATAAACAATCGTTTCCGCACCAGGCGTTGTTTATTTATTTATTTATTTATTTATTTATTTATTTTGCTTGAATTCCATAAGACAAAAAAAAAAAAAAAAAAGACATTACATCCTGCCATGTGACCAAGAAACATGTCTACAAATCCTTTCTCATGGTGGAAAAACTTATTTACAGCTTTACCTCTGATTGGTACAATGGTACAGTGCACTGACACTGGAGACTCCTTCCAAAAATGCTAAATAAATGTATCCTAATAGAAAACTTCACCTGAGCAACAATTAAGTAAAAAAAAAAAAAATAATAATCTGTTTATATGGAGTGTCCGTGTGAACAAGCTGTCACTATAGAAACAATAACATATTAAATTCATAGCACTCCGTGATTTGAAACACGCCTAGTAAACCAATCAACACCTTCTGACCAATGAGAATTGAGAATTCGGCAGCGATATGGTAAAAGGTTTATTAGAAACCCCTCACAACTGTTGTCCGTCCCTTTACTACGTCTTGATTATTACTGTGAAAGATTGCTCTCTAACACTAGAGGCTACTTTTGTCCTTCCTCCTGTAGGCTACAGTGTTGACATCCATCACCCATGACTGCTTTATTGCCTCTGTTCTGCTTTGGTCCAAATGCATCAGAGCATCGTAGTCACTGCTTTACCTTCGGCTATATATATATATATAATATATATGTGTGTGTGTGTGTGTGTGTGGGTGTGTGTCTCAGATAGTGAACTGTAGTTGTTCTGGTAAGAGACAGGGTTATTTCAGAGTCATCATTCTCACCTTCTGATGAGAGAGATCATTATTCAGAAACACGCACCGCCTGGTGGCATGACCTGAGCTACCCTTCCCGATTTAACACTGCAAATCCATTCACTCGGAAAGCTTCTAGAAACATCTGCTCCGGGTAATTGAGCCTCAAATAAGATGCTTCAGCATCAGATTATGGATACGGAGTAGTTTAAAAACATGGCAGACAATTTGTTTGTAGACTCTTGCTGCCTCCTTGAGCAAATAACCCCCTGCTTACAATCTTTATAACCCTCGTGATTTGTCAGAGTGCTGTTCAAAAAGCTCGGCCGCAGGGCTGTGAGGGGTCCGACTTAAACCCGCATACACAAGAGTGGGATTTTTCGATACTCCACTATATCCTTATCAATCCCTCCTTATGTAGCGCACTCATCCCAGGGCTCTGCTTGGAGGAAGAACATTTCTGACTGTATAACTAGTGAGGATTTCAGTACAAAGTCATGCTGGAAAATATACCGTCTGAGGGGCTCTTCCGCTGTCCACAGAACATCTATCGTTTCTCTGTTATTCTGCGTTTTCTCCCTGGAAATCTTATTGTCCGTCTCTCTTTTCAGACCGGACCATTCACTGTCTTTTTCTGCTCGGCCTCATGTTTAATTCTCCTGATCCCCAGTCTTGCTTCTTGCCTCTGTCTGTGTACTTTTTTCTTCGTTCGCCTTTATTTTCCCTCTCCATGGTGAGACTTGGGGTTTTCCATCTTGCATTTTTTTTTTTTTAATGATTTGTCTCAAAGACATTTATTCTTTTATTACCAGATTAGTCTTATTCACAGAAAAAGGGTTAAACATGTCCGCTTAATCAATCACATCTTTCTCTGCTTTAACACAGCATGTGAATCAGAAACGCTGCTTATCTCGAGGACTGAGTTTTTATGGATACGTTTATACACTCGATACTTGGGCGCGGATCCTTTCGCGGGAATTACTGCATCGGTGCGGCGTGGCATGGAGGCGATCAGCCTGTGGCACTGCTGAGGTGTTCTGGAAGCCCGGGTCGCTTTGATAGCGGTCTTCGGCTCGTCTGTATCGTCGGGTCTGGTGTCTCTCGTAGATTCTCTATGGGGTTCGGGTCAGGCGAGTCGGCTGGACGATCGAGCACAGTAATACCACGGTCATAAACCAGTTACTAGAAGTTTTGGCACTGTGGGCAGGTGCAGAGTCCTGCTGGAAAAGGACATCAGCGTCTCCATAAAGCTCGTCAGCAGATGGAAGCATGACGTGCTGTAAAATCTCCTGGTAGACGCTGCATCCACTCTCGACTTGTGAAAACACAGCAGATGACATGGCAACCCAAATCATCACTGACTGTGGAAACTTCACACTGGACTTCAAGCAACTTGGATTCTGTTCCTCTCCACTCTTCCTCCAGAAGAGTGAACGACTGAAGGATCTGAACGACTTTGATAAGGGCAGTATTGTGATGGCTAGACGACTGGGTCAGAGCATCTCCGAAATTGCAGGGCTTGTGGGGTGTTCCCGGTATGCAGTGGTTAGTACCTACCAAAGGTTTTCCAAAGAAGGACAACTGGTGAACCAGTGACAGGGTCATGGAGGCCCATGTGCGTCGCTTACCTTGGGAAGAGACGGCACCAAGATGCACTATGAGGAAAAAGTCAAGCTGGCAGATACAGTGTGATGCTCTGGGCAATATTCTTCTGGGAAACCTAGGGTCCTGGCAGTCATGTGGACGTTACTTTGACACGTACCACCTACCTAAACATCGCTGTAGACCAAGTACACACCTTCACGTCATCGGTATTCCCTAATAGTAGTGGTCTCTTTCAGCAGTATTATGCGCCCTGCTACACTGCAAAAATTGTTGAGGAACGGTTTGACGAACATGTCAAATGGCTCGGCCTCCGAAATTCCCCAGATCTCAATCCGATCGAGCGTCTGCGGGATGTTCTGGACAAACAAGTCCGATCCATGGAGGCCCGACCTCGCAACTTACAGGACTTAAAGGATCTGCTGCTGACGTCAGCACACCTTCAGAGGTCTCGTGGAGTCCATGCCTCGACGAGTCAGAGCTGATTTGGTGGCACAAACGGGACCTACACAATATCATGGAGGTGGTTTTAATGTTATGGCTGATAACATGTGCCATAATATAAGGTGTATATTCCAGCCTCTTGCTACAACTCTCAGCAGTAGATACAGATTTTTCATCCCTGCTTCTTTCTACTGCTGTTCCTTTGGTTTGGATATAAAATACTATTTATATAAGCCTTTAAATAATGAAGATGGAAGCCATATTGTTCAATTTAATCATGTTTGCAGTGAGTAATGTGATAATTACAACGAGGACTATTTATGTAGCAATATATTGGTGATATAGTAGACTGCTATTAGATGTTTATTTCAATGCTTGCCATCTTCTCACTTATCTATGATCTCTATTGTCTGCATAGTCGGTATTTTTGTATTTTATGTCATTTATTGTTTTATCACCACATATTTTTAGGTTCATACTGCAGTGAACAGCAAAGGAACAAAATGCCTGCAGGTCCCCAGACCCGCCCCCCCACCCCACCCCCCCACCCCCCCACCCCCGGAGTGTTTGTGATTAACGATGGTGGTCTAGACATTACTAAAAAAAACCTCTTCTTCTCAAGAAAAATCTTAGATTGGACTGACCAGAGGTGTGTCTCGGTCAGCTCCCTAGTTGTTGAATCAGTATATCATGTACACGAGTTCGGGCAATGGCAAGGACCCAGGCTCACTACACATTGGGACACTGATATCAAGCAGGATTGTAGACTAGCTGGTGGATTTAAAAAATAATAATAATTGAACACAAAGTCATTAGACTCAAACTTAGATATAGGTATATAGAACGTCAGATAATCTTAAGAATCGCTAACGTACACATTTGTAGACGGAAGTTACTTGAGAGTTGATCCGCCATTTATTATTATTATTATTTTTGTTTGTTTTAGAGCTGAGAGACTTCAGAAAACATGATGTCATTTCCAGTAAGGGAACCTAGTGAGCATCGATGCTCGCTGGTTTTTGTGGTGCATTGTGGGATTTTTTAGGCCGCGAACGTTCCAGTGCACTGGAAGGATTTTGCCATTGAGACAGCCCTTAAAATGGCCGACTCCCTGATCAGCGCCCTGACTACTGAACTAGAGATCTGATTGAGACACACTACTGCAAATCACCTTAAGCGAGTACATAACCCGACTCGACGTAAGAGTAACGTTCCTTGCATACTAAACATTGACATATAGTTGTCTGAAGTGTGTGAGGACTAGCGTGCAACATTAGCAAACGTATAGTACTTATCACGGAGTTATTATAATTATTCGTTGATTTGACTGGGAATAAAAAGCCCCAGTTGTTATTATAGGCATTTAAATAATAAGCCTGGAATTTGAACAGATATAAAAAGGAGTAAAATAAAATAAATACACTCAACTTCTCATGAATAAATAAACTAAACTAAACAGCTCATTGGTTGCATATTTAATATGGATATTAAATAGATAAAGTACTCTCTGTGTTGCGTAATCAGTGCGTCTAATTCACTAATTGGTAAGTGGGAAGGGTAATGTCTCAGAGGGTATGGCAAGTAATGAAACCCAAGACCGAGTGAGAAAATACCTTTAAATTGCCTTGTCGTCTTCTTACGGTTCATTAAAAATATATGCATAATAGCAGCCTACATTATGGCATTTGCCAGTGAATACACACACACACACACACACACACACACACACACGCACAAACACATCGTGTCAGCAGCGGGCGATAACTCACAGGCCGGAAAGACACTAAGCGGAGTCTTGATGAAGTGTAGAAGAATTTGTAGAAGAATTTATCCCTTGCCTGCTAAGTAGGTGTTCGTCCAATCAGGCTGAACTTCCATTGATTTATCTCCCACTTGTTGGTCCCCTTTGTCTTCTCCTCTGAGGGATGGTGAAGGGAACAGGCAGCGCTGGACCATAATAAAGTGTTCAATTAGTGCAACAAAGACAGGTGCTTAAGAGAGGAACAATTCTGTCTGGAAATGGAGTCTCTCTTTCTCCATCTCGCTTTCAGAGGACCCTGGTATTCAGCACTATCTTCAAATTAAACACATGCATCACTGTAACACGGAAGCCATTTTCAGCTCTGGTTCCATAACTCAGATTGCCTTAAGGCATAAGATCACCGCATTATATGTGTGGTGGGCTGGGAAAACCCTTCACGTTGAATTGTTGAACTGACATTTTCCCACTAAACTACAGACTGTCCTGAAGCGAAATAGGTTTAGAATGCGCTAAAGGGGGCGATGCTAGCTTCTGAGGCCAAGGGTGTACTTACTTTTTCCACAGAAGAACATCCCATCGATGGATGTGATTCCTTGTGGTTTTGTTCAAGTATATCCGCTTTATTAATAGACACTGTGTCAAAGAGGATCAAATGTTTGCTTGTCCAAATAAGTAAGTAAGTAAATAAATAAATAAATAAATAAGCCAACCATTTCCATGGGGTGTGTTTTTATTTTTTCACATTGCTGTCGATCCCAAACAAGCCACCCTATCTTTATAGTCCATCAGCTAGTTCCTAGCTAGCTCGCATCGCTAACTGTGTCCATCTCTGCCACCTACCTGACTTCGGGTGAAGTCACTCTGCTTACAGCGAGTAAGGCTGTATCCCACCACCCCATTGTTGATTATACTAACATTGTCCATTGTTGAGTGCATATCACTTCAGTGTTTTAACATCTACAGTATAGAACATTGCAATTTAATAAATAGAGAGATCTTTATATGTACAAACCATTTTCAGCACTCTTTCTGAAACCCAAAATGATCCCATCAGGCCTTCGTGCATAATTTAAGACCCCCTGATAAGTTTTATGTATGTGCCATACAAGAAGGTTTCAGTTTTTTGTTTGATTTTGATGCCTGACTCTCGCCCTCTCGCTCTGTATAATGAATAGCCCGAAGTTTGTATTGATCGCTCGTTTGACATCAGTTATTAGATTTGGCAGCCTACACTCTCATCTTCTCTCTCTCTCTCTCTCTCTCTCTCTCTCTCACACACACACACACACATGCACACGGACTCACACCGAAACATAATTAGAACGAAAAATAGAGCTAGACGATTGAAGACAGTATTCAAACGAATGAGCCCTTATGTCTCAGTCTCAGATTCATATGACAGTTCATCGATATTTTTGCCATCGTATTACACAGTGGTGTCTCTCTTAATTGAGATATTCTGATCTCATATAGTGGTGTAACATTAACACGTCACGGCTCCGGGGTCACCGGTTCCATCCTAGACTCGGGTTACTGTGCTGCACTGTGGGGGTTTTTGCATGTTCTCCCTGTGTCCATGTGGAGCTCCGCAAGGTTCTTCTCAAAAACATGCCAGTAGGTGAACTGGCTGCCTTACTGTGAATGAGTGTGTGAACATGTGACCTGAAAGGGACTGGCATACCATCCAGGGTGTATTCCCACCTTACACTCTGTGTTAGGTAAGATAAAGCACTTACTGAAGATGAATGAATGCATTAACCGGGCCTAAGGGACGACTCTTATACCAATACATGCACCCTTCCAAGTAAAAGATGCAATAGTTGTATCCTTAAAAGGTACCACTCTGGCAACGTGGAAAAGTGCCATTCAGGATCTATACCCTAGTCTGAGCTTCAGATGTTCTGCCCCTGTGATACAGAGCACCTGATATCTTTTGTATACTTTTCTGTCCACAAGCGTCAGGATCTTGAATGTGGCAGTCTGATTGGTTCATGGTTCCGTAGGTGTAACCAGATATGAATACACTATTCAGATTTCAGAAAAATTCCCATCCCAACTTCATAAAAAACTTCAAACTAGCCCCAATTTCTCAGACTTAGAAACTTTTTAGTTAAATAAAGTAAATCTGATGACTGTTGCTGTCAGTTTGAGCCTGTATAACTGTCAGGAATGTGGGTACACTGGGTACTTACTGCCAGACACCATTGTGAACACCGTCCCAGATGGAATATGAATGAAACATAAGCCTGTTCCCTGCTACATTTGAGCTTACTGGTTCTGGTGCGTTCTGCATTTACAGATGGACCACGTCCTTCCCAAAAGGAGATCATTTCACTGAGGGCCTTCATGCTGCTCTTTCTCAAGCAGCTCATCCTCAAGGTTGGTTCATGGCTCACCTTTCTTTAGGTGAACGTCATTTCCTCAATTAGGACATCCCTTTGTTTCACCCCCTACTCCGCTCATTCTCAGAACTTGTGAATACACAAGTCAGTTTCCAGACAGGAAACTTTACATTTTAGTGAGATTCAATATTCAAGCCCTGAATATATTTTATTGCAGGCAATCATTTAAGCTGAGCAAGGCCTCTTGGTAATATTATTGTATCGGTAAAATACTACTGCTTCTACTGATAACAATAATATGTTGTTTTTTTTTGCTCTATATTGGCACGTATATTTCATTTCAGATATATACTAATATATCTAACTAATATATCTAACTAATATAGAACTCCGACTAGATGGGTGTTGCCCGAGTTCTCGACTGGGAATTCCGAGTTCTATCGCACATTCCCATGTCGGAGGCCGGGTTTTTCAGAGTTTTGAGTACAATGGATTGCAGCATGACTCACAGTCTGCTCGTACTGAACGTTTCAACACGCATAGTACTGTTTGTCTTTACTTGTCTCCATCTGTATATTGTACTGATTTATAATCCCACTATCCGGTGTCACCCAGAAGACGATGGCTTCCTCATGCATGAAATTATTTCTTAACAGGATCGTGGAGTGAAGGAAGATGAACTACAGAGCATACAGAACTATTTGCTGACTATGAATGAGGTGAGTCTGCTCAGACAAGTTAACTTAAAAAAAAAAAAAAAATTGGCGAGGGTCAAGACCAGGAAGCACGACCCAGAAAACCGAACAAGGAACACGGGACAACGGTGTGTCTCGATCAGCTCCCTAGGTCGTGAATCAGTATATGGCGTACACGAGATGGGGCACCGGAACGGGCCCAAAAATTTTGAGGTTGAGACAGCCCTTAAAATGTCCGACTCCATGATCAGTGCCCTGACTACTAAACTATTGAACTGACTGAGACACACCCCAATGCTCGTAATTGAATGATACAGCAATACTTGATAAGAGCGAGGGGTAGAAACAAGCGGAAATAATTCGACACACAAATGAAAGGCTTCACACAGAACACATGGACACGGTCAGCTAACACACCAATCACAGGACAGGGGCGGAGACAGGACAAAACCCAAACAAAAGCATATGGCGTGAACTCAAAATGATGATTATTATTAAAACTGTGACCTAATGTTTATGTTAATTTATGTTTTAAGTTAATGATTAACTTAAATAATCTTGGTGGTTAATTAAAGGAATTCATGTTCTCTTTCTAACATTTTTACTCCTCCATCTGTGATAAAGTCCAAATAAATTATCATTTATTCAGCTACATTGTGGTATGTGGTGATAAATGTTGACGTTAATGTAAATGCTGTTTAAATTTTTAAACGCACCATTCAGACACATTATAAATGATGTGAATTAGCATTCTGGAATATATTACCATAGTAAAGAAAGTGTTCATTATCGAATGACTTGGTGTATTAATGCTGAGGTTTTTGATTTATTAATGTTAATGAATTCAGTAACTAAAGTAAACTTTTATTCTGTATTAATTCTGCAATCGCTAAATAAATATGTAAATGAAAAATAGAAAAGTGCTAATCTAGGAGTACTATGCTGTATTGCTACTACTACTACTACTATTACTACTACTACTACTACTACTACTACTATTATTACTACTACTACTACTACTACTACTACTATTATTATTACTACTACTACTACTACTACTATTATTATTACTACTATTACTACTACTACTACTACTACTATTATTACTGCTACTACTACTACTACTACTATTATTATTACTACTACTACTATTACTACTACAACTACTACTACTACTATTATTACTGCTACTACTACTACTACTACTATTATTATTACTACTACTACTATTACTACTACAACTACTACTACTACTATTATTACTGCTACTACTACTACTATTACTACTATTACTATTACTACTACTACTATTATTACTACTACTACTACTACTACTATTATTATTACTATTACTACTACTACTACTACTATTACTACTACTACTACTACTACTACTATTATTACTACTATTACTACTACTACTATTATTACTACTACTATTACTACTACTATTACTATTACTACTACTACTACTACTATTACTACTACTACTACTACTACTACTATTACTACTACTATTACTATTACTACTACTACTACTACTATTACTATTACTACTACTACTATTATTACTACTACTATTACTATTACTAGTACTACTACTATAACAATAACCTACTACTAGTACTACTACTACTACTACTACTATTACTACTACTACTATTACTACTACTATTACTACTACTCCTACTACTACTACTACTACTATTACTACTACTATTACTATTACTAGTACTACTACTACTACTATTATTACCACTACTACTACTACTACTATTACTACTACTATTACTACTACTACTACTACTACTACTATTACTACTACTACTACTATTACTACTACTATTACTATTACTAGTACTACTACTACTACTATTATTACCACTACTACTACTACTACTATTACTACTACTATTACTACTACTACTACTACTACTACTATTACTACTACTACTACTATTACTACTACTATTACTATTACTAGTACTACTACTACTACTATTATTACCACTACTACTACTACTACTATTACTACTACTATTACTACTACTACTACTATTACTACTACTATTACTACTACTCCTACTACTACTACTACTACTATTACTACTACTATTACTATTACTAGTACTACTACTACTACTATTATTACCACTACTACTACTACTACTATTACTACTACTATTACTACTACTACTACTACTACTACTATTACTACTACTACTACTACTATTATTACCACTACTACTACTACTACTATTACTACTACTATTACTACTACTACTACTATTACTACTACTACTACTATTACTACTACTATTACTACTACTCCTACTACTACTACTACTACTATTACTACTACTATTACTATTACTAGTACTACTACTACTACTATTATTACCACTACTACTACTACTACTATTACTACTACTATTACTACTACTACTACTACTACTATTACTACTACTACTACTACTACTACTACTACTACTAATATTACTACAACTACAGTGGATATAAAAAGTCTACACATCCCTGTTAAAATGGCACATCCCTGTTTTTGTGATGTAAAAAAATATAACTAAGTTAAATCATGTCAGAAAAACATCCAGAAATGCTTTTGGGGGAGAAAAAGGAAAACAATAACCTACTACTACTATAACAATAACCTACTACTTCTACTACTACTACTTCTACTACTACTACTACTACTAATGCTGCACTCTTCCCACGTGTAGGACGAGAACCTCCATGACGTGCTGCAGCTGCTTGTGGCTCTGATGTCAGAACATCCCGCGTCTATGATCCCAGCCTTCGACCAGAGGAACGGCATTCGGTGAGTTAAACTGCCTTTAATCCTTTCTCGCACCGTTAAGGCTTCCTACATGAAGCATGAATTATTCACCTTCATCTCCATAAGAATGTTCACATATTTCCATATTTATTCTGTCCCTGACAAGCAGCATCGAGCTTCTCCCCTATGTGTGTAGGAAATGAAATGTGAATGGATTTGATGAAGTTATTCCCCTGGGGAGGTGTTGGCTTTCACACATATTGCTTGATACTGCTGTTAGGAAACAATTTCGTGTCATTACGCACTTTTTGTGTTTTATGGCATTTCTTTCATCTCGTCTGACGGCTTCGAACGAAGGTGGACCCTCCGCTTGTGTTTTGCGCGGAATCACAGAGACACTTTATCACAAACTCGCAGCACTGCTTAAGCACATGAGTTTTCTTTAGGTTGTCTTCATGCTAACGCTTTCTGTTCAGAGTGGTCTACAAGCTGCTGGCATCTAAGAGTGAGAGCATTCGCGTGCAGGCGCTGAAGGTGTTGGGCTACTTCCTCAAGCACCTCGGTCACAAGTGAGTAAACCTCAGTTATAGGGATGAAATATTCATGTTATTCATGTCACGGCAAAGATAGGAAGTAATAGTTCAGCAAATTATTCAGATTAGAATTGTGGAAATCGCACGCTTCCTTAAGATACAGTACGTTCACGTTTTGATTCTCGTAAATACCAATCTGGATTTTTTTTTTTTTTACATTTTATTAAATTTTTTTTTACATTTTATTAAATTTCCAAATTGAAAGCTAGTTTATAATATAGGGTATTGTAATGGACTGGGGTCCCATCCATGGTGTATTCCCTCTTCACGCCCAGTGTTCCCGGGGTAGGCTCCGGATCCACTTGGACCCTGACAAGGATAAATGGCTCGTTAGAGATGAAAGAATGAAAGAATGAATGAATAAATGAAAACAACAAGCAAATAAAACAAAGAGCTTCTCGGAGGTGAATGAATGAACGAATGGCAAGACAGCAAACAAATAAAAAAGACAACTATCCAACCAACCAAACAAGCCGAAATAAATAAATAAATAAATAAATAAATAGTATGGCTTAACTTTCTTTTTGAATCATTCTCATATAAATAAACCATTAATTAATCAAACGACCAAGCCAACAAATAAACAGATAAATAAACAAAAAAGCTTAGAGTGCATTCCTATTTTGCGCCCAGGGTTCCTGGGATGGACTCTGGATCCAGACACCTGACCAGGATAAAGCGCTTACTGGAGATAAATGAATGAACGAACGAATAAACAATGTGGTTTAAGTTTCTTTTTGAAAAATCCCCAAATACACAAGCAACGAAACAATCAATCAAAGAAACAAATGAACAAATGAAAATAAATCAATACCTAAACGAGTGGACTTTATTTTTCTCTTTTGAAGAATCCAATGTGCTGTGTACATTTTAATAGAAAATAATAAAACACGATAATGCCTCATTTACATATTACCACCCTTCTTCTACTTTTGATATAATTCACACAGTTATTCTTGGCAAATTACCCACAAGACACCCACTACATCCCGGCTCTTCTCAGATGATTAAAATGCTTGTAAAGGTATCCAGCGTCTTACGGCCACAAGCGTGCGGTGTTTATTCCGTGGTTTGGGAGCGACTTATAACTTACTGTAAGCTCATTAACATTCTTTAATGTTCAATCTCAGCTGTGTGTAGTGAAGTAAAATATACCTGCGCTCTGCTAGCTGTAAATGAAATCCCCTCCCGCGTCCTGAAATCCATCTTTAGTTACGCGTTAAAACTAGTAATATATTGGCACTATGGTGCAAGGCGGGACCAAAGTGGGCTGACAGTCTGTATCAATCATCGCCATTTGCATAGCTATCAATAAGTAAGTACTGCTGTTGTGTGTGAAGACTCTGGAGAGTATTCAGTGCTGAGGTGGCAAGCTGAGCAGCACCAGCCATTAGTCTGAGCTGTCCCACTGCGCCTGTAGGCACTGCTGTGTTCTGATGTACTATTCCGCTAGCACGCCTGAATGATGGGGATTTTTGGGATGCTTTTGTCAAAGCGAACGCTGCTCCTTTTCTCCGCACAAGTCTCTAAGCAGTGTGTGGCGATGGGAGTTGATTTGTTAGTTTGTGTTGGCTGCAGGGGAAAAAAAACAAACCCAAAAAGTGATGTTACCTGACACTGCATTCGATTGCTGTCTCAGCCTGTTCCTGTTGGTTTGAGACACCGAGAGAGACTGAGTGTGTGTGCCTGTTTCCACAGGAGAAAGGTGGAAATCATGCACACGCACAGTCTTTTTACACTTCTGGGAGAGAGACTCATGCTGCACACCAGCACGGTGTCAGTAACGACCTATAACACACTGTATGAGGTAATGCGTCCTGGCATCTTCTTCACTGTTATTCACAAGCATACCTTTCCCGATAGACTTAACATCATCTGTCACTTTTTATTCAGACTTTTTTCTTCTTCTTCTTCTTCTTCTTCTTCTTTTAGATCCTGACCGAGCAGGTGTGTACACAGGTTGTTCACAAACCGCACCCCGAACCCGACTCTAGTGTGAAGATCCAGAACCCGAGTAAGTGTTCTTCCAATTTGAACGATTTCCTTTCTCTCGATTTGGTCGAAATAAAAGTTTCTTTATAAACACTTTTTAAAAAAAATTTTTTTTATAGGTCTCAGAAAATATAATGTAATGCAGGAAATCTGTTACTTGAGTAGTTACTGTGTATTAAAAGTTTGGGTAACGCATTACTTATGAATAGTGTTCATAGGGCTACATTACGTTTCTATAATCTGTCCATAACAACAGACATAAACCTACATAGACATTTACAAAAGCTTATTCCGATTCTATTCCGCATCACCGGTCACTCTCGTTAATTAATGGGGCGGCGGTGGATCAGGTGGTAGATTCCCGGCCCACGTGAGTCCACATGTCGAAGTGTCCTTGGGCAAGACACTGAACCCCAAGTTGCTCTCGATGGCAAGTTAGCGCCTTTGATTGGCAGCTCTGCTACCATTGGTGTGCGAGTGTGTGTGTGAATGGGTGAATGGGACACAGTGTAAAGCGCTTTGGATAAAAGCGCTATATAAGTGCACCATTTACCATTAATGTGGATATATATATATATATATATATATTATAGCTGTTATAGAAAAAAATAATCAACATCAGGGTGGTGTGATGCTGCCTGACCTAAAACATCATCAGATTTTCACACAAGTCCTAAAAGTTCCAACATCTGTCTGTGAACTGAATCTCAAGAGAAAGTGGCTCATGCTGCAAGACAACGCCCCTAAGCACGAGTCAAGTCAATTCAAAGTCCCGACCTTAATCCAGTAGAAGTGTTGTGGAAGAACCTGAAGCGAGCAGTTCATGTAAGGAAACCCACCAACATCCCAGAGTCGAAGCAGTTCTGTACTGAGGAACGGGATGAAACTCCTCCGAGTCGACGTGCAGGACCGATCAACAGTCACCCCAAACGTTTATCTGCAGTTATTACTGCACAAGCGGGAAGCACCAGATACTGAAATCAAAGATTCACACACTTTCACCCCTCACAGATATGTAATATTGGATCAATATTTTTCCTCAATAAATAAATGACCAAGTGTAATATTTTTTGTGTTTAATTGGGGTCTCTTTATCTACTTTTAGGACTTTGGGTGAAAATCGGATGAGGTTTCAGGTTTCATATTTATGCAGAAATGCAGAACATTCTAAAGGGTTCACAAACTTTCAAGCACCGTGCATGTTCTAGCAGTTATAAATAGCCCTTCTCTCAGTAGCCTGTGCTACAGTCAGAGCTGCTGTTAATCAACAATATTCTAATCTGATTTGATAATTCAGTATTGATTCATAAGGCATTATGTCACATAACACATCTGATGTAAGTCTGACTGGAACGGACATGACACAACGATATGTCATTCATATATATATATATATATATATATATATATATATATATATATATATATATATATATATATAGAAACACCGTTATAAAGTGTTACCAACGGTTGAATGAAAAAAAAGAAGATAGAATTTCAATAAAACCTCTTGCATGGTTTGTTGGTCAGACTGACTTGAGAAATGTCTGTACATAGTGCACATGATTATCATCCTGTATCTCTATCCAAGACTCTAAGCCTTCTTCAATACTCGAGCCGAAGTCAAATCCTCAATTTTATTGGATTATAAAGTGACACATTATAGAATTATCCCTCTATGCTATGCTTGTTAAGTTAACCTCCTTTACTAATTTGCAGTCACTTGTTAAATGACTCTGATTCAAATAGACCATTGATGCATGAAGATACCATTTTAATAAAAGCTATATCAACCTTGTGATTGGTGAGTCTAAAGCTTACATAAACTAAAATGAAGCTTTACCAAGGAGCGTGAAATTTGTACAAGACAGGGAGAAGCTCTGGTGTGATATAGATATCAGAAAGTCATGAATTATTTATTTAGACATGTGTATCGTGAGCCCGTCATTAACATAGAAAGTAAAGATGTGTTTAGGTTCCCTTGAGTTTTCAGTCCAGCGTTAACAGTTGGTGTGTCTCAGTGATCCTGAAGGTGGTGGCCACGCTGCTGAAGAACTCGACACCCAGTGCTGAGCTGATGGAGGTGCGCCGTCTCTTCCTCTCCGACATGATCAAACTGTTCAGCAACAGCCGAGAGAACAGACGGTGAGGTTCAGCTCCTTCCTCCCCTGCCACCAACAGCAACAATTAGCCACCTGATGAATGGAGAAAAGAAATGGAGAGAGTTCTCCCTTGATGTTCTATATTTAATCTCTTCCCCCAACCCCATCCCCATTGATGTTAAATCATCCTTGAATTTGCAGCATGTTTTCTTTTAAGCAGACTGTTTGTTACACACACACACACACACTCATATTCATGGGTATGTCAAAGGCAGTGATTATCCTTGTGACAGCTGTGTCTAGTTTAGTGTCCTTTTCGCTGTCGCGTGTCAAGTCGTCCATCAATCATGCAGTGACAGCAGTAAAGGCTATTATCATGACACTTCATCAGCTCTGTTGTTAAAATTAGAGGCAGCAATTCTGAAATGACGCTCCAACACTCTCCGCTCTGATGGTTCCCGTCCAACACCTCTGTGCTTCCCAAGAGCGTCCTCTCAAACCACCTGACAGATACATGAAGAATCGTTTAACGCTGCCGGCTTTTGCTGTGGATGACTGAGATGTTATCGACTTGCAATGGCCTAGACTTTCCAACCACAGCCTTTTTTAAAAAAATATATTTTATTTACTCTTTGTATGACCTTTCTAAATACACGGATCAAAAACACAACACAAACCCGCTTATTTTTCTGATAAATGATGGGTTATGGATGCCAAATCTTCCTTTCCAATTGCATCCTTGCTACACACACACACACACAAAAAGATCACACTAACAGATTCCTGGGATTGTCTCTCATGGAAAACCCTTCAAAATGCATGCAGAAGTCAGGGTTTCTCTTTTTACAAGAAGAACTCTTAGAAAGCAATGAGCATTAACCGTCTGATGAACTACTGAAGCTGATTTAATGTGTCTCATGTCATTGCGGTAGGTGTCTGCTCCAGTGCTCGGTGTGGCAGGACTGGATGTTCTCGCTGGGCTACATTAACCCAAAGAACTCTGAGGAGCAGAAGGTTACAGAGATGGTCTACAACATCTTCCGCATCCTGCTGTACCATGCCATCAAGCATGAATGGGGTGGATGGCGCGTGTGGGTGGACACTCTGTCCATAGCCCACTCCAAAGTAAGTCATTATTATTATTATGGTTTATAATCTACTTCGCACCCCCTACTGGATGTAAAAGGTTACTGGAAAACCAGAACAAGTTGGCTATGGTTATTGAGGCAGAAAACCATTTCATCAAGCCCCATGTGAAGATGAAGATGCAACACAAGGTTTTCAAGTACAACCTCTTTAGAAAGTTTAAATCACCCAAAGAACCCATAAGGAGCCATAAAAGTCTACGTGTCTAACCAGGATTGTCTTGCCTCGGAGTTTAACGTTATAAGCTAGTGGTCAGTAACACTATTGAGCCTTTGAAGTCTCTATGTAAAGAAGTTATTTTTGTTCTACCTGTGAAATGGATGATGGATCCCTCTTCAAAAGTATGATCATGAAGTATGATAATTGTTACCTGTTTATTGTCTAGTTATTGTGATTTGATTAGATTTTTTTTTAGAAAAAGGTTTCAAGTCGTAAAAAAAAAAAAATTGCTAACCATCCAAAGAACTCTTGAGGAACCCAGCTGAATCCTTATATAGTTATAAGTTGCTTTAAAGTGTATGAATACATTCAAATGTACATTTTCCAGTAGGGCGTATGTGTAATTATGTATAATTTATAACTAAATCACTAATTGATCATCGTTAATAAATAATTATTAATTGCTTTCCCAACTATCAGGTGACATATGAAGCCCATAAGGAGTACTTAGCCAAGATGTATGAGGAATATCAGCGCCAAGAGGAGGAGAATATTAAAAAGGGGAAGAAAGGTCTAGTCAGTACTATCTCTGGCCTGTCTGCCCAAGCCTCTTCCATCAAGGGTACCCTGGAGCTTGATGATCATTCTCAAACGCAGACTCCCGAGAGCGAGGTGGACGACTCTGAGACCACTGACCCCACACGCAACCTTCTTTCTGAAGCCAAAGCAACCAACATGGAGAACACGGTGTCGGGTGTGCAGGTTGAAGTTCATGACTTGCTTGTGGACATCAGGGCTGAGAAGGTGGAGGCCACAGAGGTGAAGCTGGATGACATGGAGACGCTAGGAGTCACAGATAGTGGGAGCCTGGTAGAGGTTGATTCCCTGCTGGACAACGTCTACTCGGCTGCTGTGGAGAAGCTGAACAATAACGTGAACAATGTCTTGGTTTCCAAATCTAACTTGGATGACAAGAATTCAGGACCTCTGATCAGTCTAGCTGAGGACAAAGATGCTGTGCCCAGTGGCAGCACTTTTCTGTTTGCAGCAGTGGGAACTGGTACATCTGAGAACCTGCTCCCCAAAATTGTACCGTCTGAACCCTTGCCTCTTGCAAGTGGGCACCACCAGGTCCGCACCAGCACCAGTGACTTGGGTTTGTTGGCACACATGACCAGCGGATCAGAAGTAAGCTCCAGCTCAGCAGCTCTTGAGGACTGCTTCAAACTCCAGGCCGATCTGAGTACTTTCAGTCCCTCATGTCAGGGAGAAAACTCTGCCAAGAACCATGAGCAGGCTGTGGCAATAGCTCCAGAGGTAGAAGCTTCTGGAAGTAAGAGCAGTGTAGATGCCACCAACGCCACCTCAGATACAGAGAGGTCTGACGACAGCAAGGAGAAGGAGATCAAGAAGATCCAGACCACTGCCACCACACAGGTGATTCTCATTTTAGTTTTCATCGTTATGTTTGTTGAAGCTGTATATTTCAAGTTATGTGCTTGAAATGTTACAAGCATGTGCTGCTCTCTCAGATGCTTAGCCAGCGGAAAAGATCAACCAGCACTCTCAGAGAAACAGCTTTAACAGAGTGGGTGGTGGGGGTTATAAAGCCATTTTTAGCTTAATTTATTTGCTTTTGACCTACTTTTACCAGGCTCTGCCAGGCACTTGCAGTTCTTTATTTCCATCAGGGCTCTTAAAAATGCTCGAGTTCTAATGTAATGTTTTCAAGGTTCTAAATGTGCTTTAATTTGTATGCACATTAGGGCTGTGACGGTGAGGGAATCTTCACACCGGTTCATCGACTTGTGACAACATCGGTAATTCCGTTATCACCGGGGGTGGGGGTTGTTGGGGGTCCCTTCTTTCCCCCCTTGCTTTTAAATCGCTTATGAATGCCCTTGGGACATCGCACATTTTACTTTCGCTTTCAAGTTAGCGGTGGGTTCATTGTTATGCTTCATGAAAATCACAACAACTATGACACACTCGATATATAAAACATGGACCTTTTGAAACCAAATCTTCCGCCATCGTCTCGTCAGTCAGCTCGCCTCGCTCCCGTCACGTTATGAATGAAATCTGATCTGACTCATTTGGCTCACGCTGAACGCGCGTTCAATGCGCGAACATCGTGTAACACCGGTCACACCGACTATCGCAGCAAGCCTGATACACATCCTTTGTCAGACTGCGACACGTTAGTCAGAGATGATGGCTGTTTCTAGTCGAATAAACAAGAGAACAAGCACAGACGAAAGACAAAACAGTAGACAATCGGAAACAGAGCAAAAAGGTCAAAACCGATAGAATCAATATAGAAACCTATAGCGTACAACAAAAGAGCAACTACACAGAAGCAAACAAAGCGGAAATCAAAGCCGGAAAAAAATCGAATCGACCGGCAAATGATAAATTGTAGGCAGAAGGTACAAACTGCACTTAGCAAAGAAACGGTCTGATAGGAGCGGATATACACGGAAGCTAATAGTACTGTTGAGTCTGGTTGGTAAGCTGGAACTGAATTGAAATGAGGTGATTGGCAGTGCTGACGGAAGTGGGTGTGGCTGGAAACTGGGGATTCTGGGAAAGGAGTTGCAGTTTATCGGAAGTACAAAGCTTCCATTTAGAAGTATGAATTGCTCACCTGTCTGCTAACATTGTCACGTTATTTCCGTCTAGCTGGTGAAAATTGGCTAGTAAATGTACCCTCAGGTTGTGGTTAAAAGTGAGAACTGAAGATACATTACTTCATTCGTTGGATAAATATATTGTGCGAAAATAGTTTTCATTATTGTGCAGTCAGTTACTTTACAGTGATTAACAAAAAGTATCATGACGTTATGATATCATGATAGCGATAATATATCATCATATCGCCCAGCCCTACAAGGCATTACTAGCACACAGTTCTAAAGCTATCATACTGTAATTATACAGGTACAGTATGTCCAGCTGATTATCTTTAGTACAGTCGAGTATCTGAGATGTCACTGTGGAAATGCATCATTTTGTATTCAGTATTGCATTGTTTTTGGTTATGATGTAATATCGTCTTATATGACGTTTTGGTGTATTCTGATAGAGGCTTCCAGTGGTTGCCTTTAAAGCAATGGAAGTGTTGTAGTTTATTGTTTGTGTTTGATTCTTGCCATTTCATTTAAGTGGTTTGGAGAGGTCTGGGTGCAGTAGATTAAATTAGTTCAGCAGGCAGTGTGTGTGTTTCTCGACACTGCAACACAACGGGCCTCCAAGTACTGTAACTCCAAGTGAAATGTACCGGAACTTCACTATCCTTTATGTCTCTTTTTGACCCCCAAATGCTTCTGTTTGGTTCCTCGGTTAAATACAGTATATTAATTCATTGCGAACATAACTTTTTTTTTATGGTTGATATTCATGAAGCTACGTGACACCTGTATGAACACTTCATGGTATCTGATATGAAATTGCATTTGGTCTTATTCCAACAGGCATTACTTATGTTGAGTCATAAGTCCTGCTTTCCCCCCCCCAATAAATAAATAAATAAATAAAAATAAATAAATAGTGGAGTGGCTGTGGCTCAGGTGGTAGAGCGGGTTGTCCACTAATCGTAGGGTTGGTGGTTCGATTCCCGGCCCACGTGACTCCACATACCGTAGTGTCCTTGGGCAAGACACTGAATCCCAAGTTGCTCCCGATGGCAAGTTAGCGCCTTGCATGGCAGCTCTGCTACCATTGGTGTGTGAGTGTGTGTGTGTGAATGGGTGAATGAGAACCAGTGTAAAGTGCTTTGGAACTGCTAAGGTTAAAAAAGCGCTATATAAGTGCAGACCATTTACCATAAATATAAATAAATAAATAAATTACACAATGTAAAAAAATCTAAAAACAAAGGAAAGATAAAAAAAATATATATATATAAATAACAAATATACAGGTCCATAAAGGGTGGGGTCAAAGAAAACAAATTGTTTAGATTTTACGAAAAATAGTAAATAAGGAAGAGTTTGGAAGAGTTTTTCTCGTTTTATAATACATTCTCAGTCAGGGAGAGAAAGGGACCCCACATTTTCTTAAACAGATCCTGACGTCCTGAGGCTCTAAATATCACACGTTCATAACTAGCAATGTTTGACACGAGTCCCATCCATTCATCGTGTGAGGAAGGCGTGTCTGACTTCCAATGTCTCAGAATGACTCTACATCTCGAAGCCATAGCAAAACGGCACCATGGCATCTGTTGTCGAGACATACGCAGATCCTCTGGTATCATACCTAACATACACACGGCAAGGTTCTTGTGTAATGACAGACTAAAATAATTATTAACAAAATGTACAATTTTTTTTCCCACAATTCCTCAACCATGTCACATTCATATAACATATAGCATATAAACCAGTGCTTTTCAAAGTGTGGGCTGCGGCCCCCTTGGGGGCCACCAGGGGGCGCCCGGGGGGCCTCAACAATTTGGTGTGAAAATTAAATAAATACATGATTTTTTCTTTCTCACTCTCAGACAACCACACACACACACACACACACACACACACACAATCAATTCCTAATGTAATGTAAAGATGTAAGATGTAATTATTAATTAAAAAGGGGGATATATTCAGAAGTCTGTATTTTTAATGTGTTTTAAAGACATCTTGCAAAAGGGTGGCCTCAGTCAAATGTTAATGCCATTTGGTGGGCCTTGCCCTGGAAACGTTTGGGAACCCCTGATATAAACCATAGTTCCTGTATCTTTGTTACACCGCCATCATAGTGCAGTATGTCTTAGTTTAAGTTTAGCCAATCTGCTTGGGGTCCAATAGCATCTGTTAGGAACTTTATAATTTATCAACTGTGATTGAATTTCACAAACATTAATATGCCATCTCGATACAACTTGCTTCCATATTTCTTCCCTGATCATCCCCCCTAAATCTTTTTCCCATGCCACTTTAAGCCTGTTTAAATTAGGTGCATTAGCATTTCTAATATAGGCATAGAAAGCTGAGCCACCCCTCCCCCTCCTCCCCCCCACACACCGCTTTTTTGTCACCGATAGCAGCAGACAGGTGCTGTACATCCGTTGGTGGGTCAGGACCATTTTTAAAAGTTTCATGGAGACAATGTCTCATTTGGAGGTATTTCCAAAAGTCAGCGTTCGATAGTTTGTAAGTTTGTTTCAAGTGATTAAATGAGACCACAGGTTCTCCCTCATAAAGGTTATCTAAGAACCATATTCCTTTATTAGCCCACTGTCTCCAGCAGAAAGGCCTCTTATCTATTCGTAATTTGATGTTGTGCCTGACCGAGGCTTTCGTTTTTAGCCATGGTGTTTGTTTTGAAAGTTTGTGATACAATTTCCAGCTTTCCCTACTAAATCCAAGAACTGGATTTTGGTTTGGTATTGATCGAGCAAGCTGTGTCAAGAAGGCCTCTGCTCGAAAGGGGGCAATTAGTTCTTTTTCAACATGCACCCAAGCAGGGCTTCATCGAGTGCCATACCAGTCAATTCTGGAAAGAGAGAGCCCACCTGAGCCTTTAGCGGAGTACAATTTAGTGCGATTAAAAAGAGGGGTCTCTTCCCCTGCCATATGAAGGATTCTACACATATATTGTATTCATTCAGAAGTGATAATGGTAGTGGAATTTTCAGCACGATGGATCAGCGGTATGTCTGGAGGACGAAGAATGAAGAAAGAACACTCTGTCCACAGTCGAGCATGGTGGTGGCTCGGTGATGCTCTGGGGCTGCTTTGCATCCTCTGTCACTGGGAAACTGCAGCATGTGGAAGGCGAGATGAATTCATTGAAGTATCAGGAAATCCTAGGAGAAAACCTCATGCCGTCTGTGAGGAAGCTGCAGCTTGGGCGTCATTGGAACTTCCATCAGGACAGTGATCCAAAGCATACCTCAAATTCCAACAAGGCTTGGTTGCAGAAGAAGTCCTGGAAGATTCTACAGGGCCATAAATAAATTATGTCTATATACATAAAGCAATTTAGGAGCTAACACCTCAGAAATCTTTTTATAGAAATCAAAGGGAAAGCCATCCTCCCCGGGGCACTGTCTTTTTTGAGGTCCTGGATGGCCCCCTTAACCTCTTCTAATGTGATGCTATTTTCTAATGAGCCTGTATCTTGTGTGGATATACATGGACTCTGTAAGGAAGAGAAGAATCGGCCATACTGTTCTACAGTTACGTCCCCTCGCGATGTATATAACTCTTGGTCAAAATGTAAAAACCTTATTAATTTCCTTCGCCTCTGTAGTCAGTTTATTTTTATCATCAAAAATAGAAGGAGTTAAGTTTTGAGCACTAAGCTGTTTCACTCTCTGGGCTAAGTATCTCACCTTCTTCATAATAATTTTGTTTTGTTCAAAATAGAGCAAATTCAGTTTTTTTCTCATTTAATTCCAATTTCAAACTGTTTAATTGATTAAGTTACAGGGTTACTGGGTGGTTAATTTGTTGTTGTTTTTTTTCAGGGTCCTAATCTTTTCTTCTAATGTAACTACTTTTTCACGTTCCAGGAGTTTACGTAGCGAGCAGTATCGGATAAGCCGTCCCCTCAGGAAAGCCTTAAAAGCATCCCATGTTATACCAGGGTCAGAGACAGAGCCATCATTGTACAGGCAGTATTCATCTATTGATGCCCATATAAAGGAACTTGAGGTCTCATTCTGCAATAGTGAATTGTTAAAGTGCCATCTTGTGTCTTTTTTATAGTTCGACGTGGTAAGGACAACATCCACTGGACCATGATCTGAGAGAACGATATTCCCAGTTGAAGCAGACTGAACCTGACTCACCAGTTGTTTTGAAATTAGAATATAATCAATCCTCGAGTATGACCCATGAGGATGGGAGAAGAATGTAAAATCTTTCTCTGCACCGTATATCTATTAGGCCACATTCATCCACGATAGTATAAATGGACGTGTACATTACGGGTGTAGTCTGTTTGTGGCTTGACTTATCAGTCCGTGCTTTTCTAACTTCGTTGAAATCAACACCACGTATTATCTTATGACCTTCCTGGTCATTATATGCTTTGTGGACTTTGAAGTCTAAACCCTTCCTAATCAAAATAGCAACACGTCTACTCCTAGTCTTGAATGTACCTCGAGTATACCTGATCAATACACCCCCTTTTGAATTTCTCAGATTCCTCAACACTCAGGTGAGTTTCTTGCAGCGTAGCTAAGTCTGATTTGCTTCTCTTGAGATAAGAGAGGATTTTCTTACGCTTAATTACATGGTTACATCCCGGTATGTTCCATGAAATCATTTTTGTGAGTCCCAGAATATATCTCTTGGTTGTAGCTTATTAATCATATGAGGAGTAGTTGATATAAATCTTAAACAGTGTGTTGTCTCCATCAACATAGTTATGCTTGTTGAATACAGTTGTAAAGTGTAAGCCAAATCCATCAATATGCACCCAGTGAGTAAGGCAAGATAACGCAAACGAAATATCAAAGCAAAAGAATAAAAAGAAACGAGAAATAAAAATCCTACCCCCCCAAAACCCAACCCTTCCCTATGCAAGAAGGCTGTATCCCTGTACCTATATGTTGACTCTCTCATTATGTTGACACTCTGGATTCATCTATTTTCCTGTGGAAATCTCCCAATTATGAAAAATATCATTAAAATAAGTAACGAATACTAAAAACTGTACATCTGAGAGGGTTTGAACTATTGGTACTACAACCCACTAGCCATCTGGTGACACGGAGAGAGAGAGAGAGAGAGAGAGAAACAAAAAACAGACAAAAAAAACAACTCTCTCTCTCTCTCTAAAAAAACATTTTAACAAAGTAGAACCTCTGTGATATGTTTGTCGTGGAACTTCCTCCAACCTAAATCAACAAAACTTCCAGAGACCATGGCTTATGGGCGTCAGGAGAAAGGAAACTTTATTTAAAACAAATAAAGTGAGACAGTCTGCAGAAAGTCTGAATTCATGCAAAAATACACGGGCTTTTATACTCTTCTGAGACAGAAACTTATCCCTAGGCGTAGTATTAACCTTTATTTCTAAAAACAAACCATCGCCTTAATGAATTATTCACGTCTTTATGATGTCTTACATTTGTGGCGCATGCGCCTTCAGTTGAATTTTCTGAAAGGTTTTATTAGGACAAGGTTTTCACTCTGTCCTCAAATTCACCTCTTAAACCTTAATGATTTCCTGGCTGTTGTCCCAGCCCGATACTCTCTTTCTTTTTTTTCTGGAAACCTTGGTCTGGTCTGCAAGCTTCAAACGGGTCTTGATTGGAAACAGAGTTTGGGTGAATGTCTAATTGCTAATTTATTGCTATAGAGTGAAGCTGTTGTGCAGGGAAGATGCGAGATTGTTCTAACAAGATGTCTAATTGCTGATATATTCTTGTAAGGACAAAATACAGGGTTCTTCGAACTCAGTAAAAAGGAAATACAGAAGGATAAAGAAAACACCTGCTGTGCAGTAAAACACCGTACACACTTAGACGATAGCCCGATTATAATCTATTTTACGGTTGTAGATTATGCTACTAAATATTGATTACACTTCATCAATATATTCTGGATATTCTGTCCAGAATACCTGCACACTGCGAACAGTCCGTACTAATAGGGGAAGAAACCGTTGAACTCCAAAAACTCCAGAATAGTTTTTGTCATGGACACTCCTCTAGTTAATTGGCACCCTGTCCAGGGTGTACCCCGCCTTGTGCCCGATGCTCCCTGGGAGAGGCTCCAGGTTTCCCCGTGACCCTGAAAAGGATAAAGCGGTATAGAAGATGGATGGATGGATGGATGGACTCCCCTAGTTAATGACAGAAGACGTTATGTGTCTCCTCTGTAGAAGACTCTCGAATGGACATGTCCCGTCATTTTATACTAATGCAGTCTCACTTTTCCTTCTGAGCAAGCACCTGTTTCTCATAAAAGTCATTTGCTTCGTCTGGCTCGAAGATGAGGTTCTCGTCTTTAGGTATGACTTTGAGACGTGTGAAACATGGTACATTTCTTAGCACAGGTGGTGTTCAGATCGGGATAGACCCTCAGCGTTTACTCCTTGAACTTCACTTCATGCTGTCTGGCCCATCTCAAGGCGAGCTCCCGGTCGATATAACGGTGAAAACATAGCACAAAGGCACGTGCCGGCTTACCTGCTATAGGCTTGGGTCCGAGAGAACGGTGCGCTCTGTCCAGCAGTGGTGGGCTTGTGAACACCTCAGCCATTGCTTCCACCAATCTTTGGTGGATGGTCTTTGCCACCCTCGCTCCCCTCAGATACATTCAGGAAATGCTGATTGGATCGGCGCGATCTGTTCTCCAGGTCGTCTAGACGCTCCAATAACAAACTGTCTTGAGCATTAAGGGAGCTGATTGTAGATTCCGCCGCCACAAGACGCTCAAGGTTTTCACCTGCAATGGTTTTTGTTGATGTCAGTCGACTCTGAAAAGAATAGTTTGCTAGCTACGTTAGTCTTTTTCAACTGCCACACTGCACTTTTCTGTTTAGGGTTACTCATTGCGCATAGATTACTTTGTAACCTCTTCCCTAGTTGTTTAATCGGTTTTAAAGCAGCTTTTAAAGGGAAATTCACCCGCAAAAGGTGTATACGTACAAGTTTAAAATCCTACACCACCACACCGGAAGCCCTGCTTTTTTCAGTTTTGATGTCAAGTTGAATTAACACTCAAGTTTGCACTGATATTTTTTTTTTTATATCTTAACTTAAAGCATCATGAGAACTGATGTTGTATCTCAGTAGACTTCTGGTATGTTACAGATACATAATGATGATGTTCAAGAAATTAGCAAGTTAAGTAACAATCCCACTCCATGTATATTGTCTCCTATTTCTTATATGCTTATAAGATTTATATGAATACCTTATTGTTTTGTTTGTTTGTTTGTTTGTTTTGATAAAAATATTTTCTCAGATCTTAAATTAGAGGATCTTAAATTTTAACGCTCGGCACATCACATCACATCAGCGTTATGTGACCAGAAGTGCACTGAGTTACAAAATCAGTTTCCAGAAACTTCGAAGGTAATTCAGCCCAGAAAGTCTCATAACACAGCCTTATGTAAACAAAAATATGACTCGTGATAGACGCAGTTTTAGTGACATTTGAATCTTGCTGGAATAAGCATTCATTTATGTTTATGTTGGTTTACATCAGTCATGAAAATCTTATAGAGCTGTTGTGCAGCTTTATAATCATTGAATTTCTGAAAGAGAAAAGACAGAACAAGCCTCAATAATCATTATGGATCGACAGGTCGAGATTTTTACTGTATGATCTTTAATTAACGACGTTATATTATATGTAATTGCTCATTTGAGTTTAAATTAATTAATTTACCTGTCATATGTGCTTCATAATTAAGTGACGTTGTATTGAATTGGTGCTTCATTATAGCTTTAAATGCAAATGGTCCACCAAAACATCACTGGATAAGCATTAAATTCAATGGTCCTAAAAGATATATATACTATAAGAAACTTATTGTGAGTTACTAATTCATAGTAATTAATTGGCAGCAATTGACAAGCAAATTACTGATGTCACATGATCACCTGCACCTGTATCACGTTTTTGTTTAACGAGCACTCATATATATATATATAGCCACTTTTTGCACTACTTCTTTGTCTCACGTAATTATCTTTCCATGCCTTTATCCACGCGTCGATGTTTAGTGTTGCCACAGTATTTTGCCTTGTGTTATTGTGTCTTTTGTTTTTTTGATCTGTTTGTTTTTTGGTCTGTTTGTTTATTAAATGTTTGAAATCTGCGATTGCTTCCATAACCATCTTTGAAACGTGACAACTGTATAAAAAAAAATCACAGTAATTACCTGGCAACAACTGTCAAGTAACTAACTGTGGATGAAACTGACTGTAATTTACAGTGTTTTCATTAACTGTAGCGACCATGTAACTGTCAAATAAAACAGTAATTTCCAAAGTACTGCTTTTTTGTTCACGGTGGTGTTTTAACTGTAAATTATATCACTGTAATTAGTACTGTTTTTATTTTATTTTATTTTATTTTATAGTAATACTGTTCAAACTGTAAAATAAAACACAAGTAGTGTATTTTTAGTTACAGTAGCAGTGTTTTAACTTTAAAATGTAGTCATTTGTGACTGTAAAATAGAAACTTTGTTACTGTATTTTTAAGTTACAGTATCAGTAATGTAACTTAAATAAAACAATTTACAGATTAGCATTATTCTGCTGTTAAAATGAAGTTTTAAACATTGTGTAAAATTCTTGACACATTTAAGCTTCATTAATAACTGCAAAAAGACAGCAAACAATACACGTAACTGTTTGTTCGTATCATTTCTGGAAAATCGTGGCCGCTACGAAATAATTTGACACGATGCGAATCGGTGAAAATAACTTACAGCTCTCCAGTTGCTCTGCCACA
>NC_071271.1:24260074-24290074 GCF_023375685.1 Ictalurus furcatus
TTTTGCAGAGAGTATAAGTTTATTTGCTTTCTCTCTCAAGCTGTGGAGAGGATTGTTTAATATTCCTCTAGTGAAGTCACTTACAAATTTATTACACAGTTGATGGTGAGGTCAAGTGTCCTGGGCACAATGACAAGCCAGCCAGAGTGTGGTTCTAGACCCCCCTGAGTGTTCATTCTGAAGTGTTTTTCCATTACAGAAGCTCTCGGAAGGAAAGAGGACCACAAACTAACCACAGTTGAACTCCAATTTGCAATCATGGCTTATAACCTGGTATACCGCCGGTGTATCACTAATCCCGTTCCTGTTCTAACCCAGCTGCTGTTTTCAGGGTCAGAAATGCAATAGTTATGCACGAGAAGGTCTGACAATGAAAATCTGCTGCCGGAGCACGATTTCAAACACACTTCAGTCACAGATTGTGAGCGATGAACAGACTAAATGCAGACGTGAAGCTGAAATGGTGTTTTCTTGAAGGCGAATCAGAAGAAAGAACTCGGACAGTTGGCTCGTCCGTTAAACACGAACTATCGGATATAATCGCGGAATTGATTTAATCCATTCTTATGTTACAATCGTAGCGGTGAGAAATTTGACTACTGTACACAAATGCTGTCCTAGAGGATGAACACCCAGGGTTATTTATTTATTTGTTTCTTTATTTATTTGTTATAGTTATATAAACCAGCGAGTTATTAGTTATTTTTACTGCTGTGGTATCACCTTAAAGTCTATAATTGGACATCATTAAGAAAATGTCACGTGGTTTTTAAAGGACAATTTGGCTGGATACCACGCATGTTGAGAACGTCTTCATTCAAGCCCCACCTCCTTTTTTTTTTTTTTTTTTTAATACAATAACATAATTTCCCCCCCGAGTTATAATGATAATAATAATGAGTCTTTATTGCTCACATATACACGTGCACAGTGAAATTCTTTTCTTCGTATACCCCAGCATGTTAGGGTCAGAGCGCAGGGTCAGGCATGATACAGCGCCCCCTGGAGCAGAGAGGGTTAAGGGCCTTGCTCAAGGGCCCAACAGTGGCAGCTTGGTAGTGCTCGGGATTGAACCCCCGACCTTCCGATCAGTAACCCCGAGCCTTAACCGTCAAGCCACCACTGCCCCCCTTTAGACTAGTTTTACCACTACCACTCCCACACCCATGTCTAATACAACTCTATTGCAACCTTATTTCAGCACAATCGCAGTCCTATTAAAACAAGTGTGCAGTGTAATTCTGGGCCGTTAGATAAAGACACGAATATTATACAAAATGCCTAATTGATTGGCAACTCCTTTTAGGTTTTGTTTACGTGTTTTTGTGTGTGTGTGTGTTTATCAGGCGGAGTTGGAGGGGATAGAGGCGACGCAGGGGATGTCCTCGGACACAGCCGTCACCTTTCTGACTCGCCTCATGTCCATGGTGGACGTGTTGGTGTTTGGCAGCTCGCTCAACTTCAGCGAGATTGAGGCAGAGAAGAACATGTCCTCTGGAGGACTGATGCGCCAGTGTCTCAGACTTGGTCAGTCAGTGTGTGTGTGTGTGTGTGTGTGTGTGTGTGAGAGATCACAGTGGACACTCATGAACAGTGCGGCTCCGTTACTGTGTAGACCGCACTGTTGTTTTTTTTGACACTTTAAAAAAAAGCAGCATTTCTGTTTGTTTGGTTTCTAGAATGATGTTGAGATGAGTTCTATAATGTTTTATTCATGCTGCAGTCTCAGCCAGTTATTTTTCTATTCTTATTCTGTTCATTGCCAGACTGTATTCATCACACACACACACACACACACACACACACACACACACACACACACACACACACTCACTCACTCACTCAATCTTTTTATTTCTTCCGCTGTCTCTCTATCAGTGTGTCTTTAGTGTATTACACTGACTGCATTTTGCCACAATTCCTATAGCTTTTATAAGTTTATATGCAGTGCGGTATCACAGACTACAAAACTGACATGTATACCATAGGATATATGAATATCTCATCTCATCTCTGTCTCTCTCTCTCTGTCTCTCTCTCTCACTCTGTCTCACTCTCTCTGTCTCGCTCTCACTCTGTCTCTCTCTCTCTGTCTCTCTCTCAGTGTGTTGTGTGGCTGTGAAGAATTGTTTAGAGTGCAGACAGCGTCACAGGGACAGGGGAATGAAGTCCTGTGTGTCCAGTGTGAAAACTCTGGAGAGCATGCAGAGCTCCTGCAAGGTGTCCTCTCTCTCTCTCTCTCTCTCTCTCTCTCCTCTCTCTCTCTCTCTCTGTCCTCTCTCTCCTCTCTCTCCTCTCTCCCTCCCTCTCTCTCCTCTCTCTCTCTCTCCTCTCTCCTCTCTCTCTCTCTCTCTCCTCTCTCCCTCTCTCTCTCTCTCTCTCTCCTCTCTCCTCTCTCTCTCTCCTCTCTCCCTCCCTCTCTCTCTCCTCTCTCTCTCTCTCTCTCTCTCTCTCTCCTCTCTCTCTCTCTCTCTCCCCTCTCTCTCCCCTCTCTCTCTCTCTCTCTCTCTCTCTCTCTCTCTCTCTGTACTGAATATCAGGTCTTCTCTGTGAGAACAGATTTGATTTCTATTCACTTTCCAACCAACTATAGCATAGACAGATTGGCTATTCTATTCTATTCTATTCTATTCTATTCTATTCTGTTCTATTCTATTACTATATTGCATACTATAATGTCGTCGCAGTTATTGTTCTATTCTTTATCATATTCCTCATTGCTCTATTCTATACCATTCTGTTCTATTACTATAGCATTTCTAAAGCTAAAGCCTTACTCTAGCATTACTATAGAATTTACGATTCCGTTCTATTTCCTCTCATCACTACGTTATTCTTTTTCATTCTTTACTATTGTCTTCTATTCTCATTGTAACTTCTATTCTATTCTATCGCTATAACATCTCTCTAGCTATAGCGTTACTATAATAGCGCTACAGACTTCACTATTCTATTCCGTTTCCGCTCAGTGCTACTTTTTCTATTCTCGTCTATTCCTTATAGTAAATTCTATTCTCCTCTGTTCTTATAGTAATTTCTATTATCTTCTATTCGTATAGCAATTTCCATTCTATTCTCTTCTATTCTTATATGAATTTCTCTTCTATTCCTATAGTAAATTCTATTCTATTTTCATATAGTAAATTCCTTTCTATTCTTATAGCAGTTGCTGCACATTGATTACTATGTACTTAAAACGTTGTAGTTCTGCATTCCCCCCCCCCCCCCCCCCCGAAACGGCGGCCTGACACAGTCTGCTCCTTGCTGCTTCTACCCTCAGTGAGAATGTGTTAGTGAAAGCTCACTGTACTGAGATGAAGTGTGTTGACTCACATACATATTGTTCTGTTTTAGACTTCCATAGAGAATTTCCCCAGTAACATTTCTCCCATTAAGGACCCAGATCGTCTCTTGCAGGATGTGGACATCAACCGTCTGCGTGCCGTCGTCTTCCGGGATGTCGTAAGTGACAACGGAGGGAAATCAAAACGCTCGCTTTACCATGCATTCTCTTATGAAGGGTGTGTTTGTGTTAAACCGCGTGTATCTCTGCGGCTTGCTCGTATATAAGCGAGCGGCAATTTAAAGGCTTACTCGAAGACTTTCCTATCAATCTCTTCCTTAAGCAACACATTTATTTTGCCATTTTATTAGAAGTATGCTAGTTTGACTTATATATGATTCAGTGCAAAAGTTTGTACCCCCCCCCCCCAAAATGGTTTGTGAGTTTCAAAAAAAAAAAAAAGGGACAATTGACCTCTAATTTACACTTGATCAACAACAACAACGAATCCAAACAGTTATAAATGAAATCTGAGTGCGTGCTTCAACAAGACAACAATACAAAACATAATGCAAATCAATCAGAAAAGAAAATAATGTTTTCCCCCACGATGTCTGTCTCGGTCTCCAGACCTGATTTGAAGCCAGACACATATCTGTCAGTCTTATAACAAAGGTGCCAATAAAAACTGGCTACGATTGCCCAAACAGGCTGGAAGAATTACTGCATAACAGATATTTCAGAAAAAAAAACAATATACAGCAAGGCAACTGAGAAACTCCAGAAACTGTTTATACAAAACATATGAAAGTCGGAGGAAGTCAACATGCAAGTTCAAACTGACAGCTTTTTTTTTTTCTTCTATTAATACAAGAATCCCTTAAACTCTTGGTTTAGTATTCTGCTGTTGCGTGTAAATGACTACTAAGGACTACTTAAAGGACAAGTAACTACTAGTGTACTGAACTGTATTATTCCTGGTCACTGGGGTTATACCCTGAGGCACCCTCCTTACTTACAAAAGAGCATATCATGTATCTTAAAAATCTTCATTTACAGTGCAGTTATATAGCTTAAAGGGTCTATGTGAAATATTACATATGAAAGGTAATAAAAAAAAGCTGATTATATTTCCCAGGAGTTATCAAACAGACCGAACAATTTGAACACTCTATATATTAGCAATTTTTTTTTGTATTAATAATAATAATGTTTATTATTAAATGGTCAGTGAATTTAAACCCATTGGAAATGTATTTTATTGGAACACTCTAGACTGAATTTAATTGGAAAAAGGACAACATACAATATTTATCACTCTAATTAATGCACTATAGACACAGCCTATATTTATGTTTTACACGTAAATATTTGATTGATGGGCTTGACCCTCCCAAGGCCTTATATATATTTAAAAAAAAAAAAAAAAAAACCCATATAGAGTTGCGTATTAAGATATTACTTGCAGATTAAACAGTGTAGCTTTTCTGCAGTTTCGCATGAAGAGTGCTGCGATGTGTTTTATAGGATGATGGGAAGCAGGCGCAGTTCCTGGCCCTGGCTGTGGTCTATTTCATCTCTGTCCTTATGGTGTCGAAGTATCGCGACATCTTGGAGCCACAGCGCGAGATGACCAGGGCCTTCAGCCAATTAGGGAGGAGCATTCGCCAGGAAATCAACTCTCCCACGAGCACAGGTGCTGCTCATCATCATCATCATCATCATCATATTATTATTATTATTATTATTATTATTATTATTATTAGATTGCTTACAATTTCAGACCAAGCCTTTTTTTTTTGTACACCATCTATGCCGAGTATAGAAAAGCTAAAAAAAATCAGTCAGAGAGTGTTATGGTCCATGTGCTTGGTGTTTCTTCAAAGGATAATCCAAACTCTCAGTGAAACCAGTCAGGTAATGGTCGGTGTACTGGGAAAAGGACCATCTAATGGTGATATCAAGGCAGGAGGGGTGGCAAGACTTCGCAAATTCAGAATTCGCAAATTCGAATGGAGAAAATGATCTATACATGAACCAGGAAATAACCCGGGTGTGAATGAGGGAAGCAGACTACTATTTATGAAACAGTGACCTCTGCTGGCGGGGAAGGATATCATTCTCAAACGCATTCTCATACATTCTCATTACTGAGGCACATTTAATGTCTCACTGACCATAACTAGCTTATCTCATCTTTCTTGTTTCTGAGCGTAGTACTTTTTTTTTTCTTTTTTCTTTTTTCTGTTTTAAAGCTGTTGCTCTTAGAACTAGTGTGTTCAATTCTAGTTTTCTCAAGTGGCTTTGGAGAACCAGTAGTCTCTCTCTCTCTCTCTCTCTCTCTCTCTCTCTCTCTCTCTCTCTCTCTCTCTCTCTGCGGTTCATCATCTCAAGCCAAGCTCAATCATTGACCGGGCGCCTCTGTCTTTCCTTTCCCGAAATCCACATGTCTTGTTAATTATGCGGCGTGGAATTGAACTAGTGAGTGCATGAAGGAACTCGGCTGAGCTCGTCAGTCACACTTCACCTAAAAAAGGACTCGTGGAATTTGACTTGCAGGCTTATCAAAGGCTTCTTCTTTTTTTTTTTCTTCTTCAGTTTTGAGACGTTGGAAGGGACGAGCGGAGATGAAATAAGCTTCAAAGAATGTGATGAAGATGAGGGGTGGAGGAAAGAAGGAATGAGCCAGAGGGAGCAAAAGAGAGAGTGTGACAGCATTATAGGGAGAGAGAAATGGACAAAGCCAGCATATGAGGACACAGGAGATGGCGTTGCTATTTCCAGCACTAACTGTCAGTGGCCATTAGGCAGG
Organism: Ictalurus furcatus; assembly: GCF_023375685.1. Taxonomy (NCBI): domain Eukaryota; kingdom Metazoa; phylum Chordata; class Actinopteri; order Siluriformes; family Ictaluridae; genus Ictalurus; species Ictalurus furcatus. Next base: position 24,266,170 of record NC_071271.1, read on the forward strand.
CAATCCAGCAGAGGAGAATGGGATCATACAGGCTCCTGTCCTGCCTCATAAACTTAAGGCCAAAAAAACAAAAAAAATAAACAAATCAAGACAGTGGGATCTTTTCAGATGCTACGCAGGAGACAAATATCTGAGCCCAAGATGGGATTTAGACATTATCTTGAGCTCCAGAAGGATGCATTGGCCTCATTAGCAGCAGAACATGAATATTCATCAGGATGGCAGAGTGTTTGGAAAACAGCTGGGTGTGAGAGTGTGAAGTCTGGCTACATCTGCCCAAGCCTTGTTGTTTACACTCAAGGAATTCATTTTAACCTTAAGCGTTGACAATACTGACTTCAAAAACTTGCAAAAAAAAACCTTTAAGTATTTTAACAGTATTAATTGAGATATAGTACAGAAAATCAACCCTTTGCAGAAATATTACAGAAATATTACAGAAATGTCGGTTGTTGTTAAATACACAGTAGAAGCATCATCTTCCTTGACATTCTGACTCTTTCAGATATCCAAAGTTGTTTTTTTTCGGCTTGGTTTTTTTGCTTAATGCCTTAATGTTTAAATATGGGGGCTTAGTGGTTAGCACGTTTGCCTCACGCCTCCAGGGTCGGGGGTTTGATTCCCACCGTGGCCCTGTGTGTGTGGAGTTTGCATGTTCTCCCCGTGCTGCGGGGGTTTCCTCCGGGTACTCCGGTTTCCTCCCCCAGTACAAAGACATGCATGGTAGGCTGACTGGCGTGTCTAAAGTGTCCGTAGTGTATGAATGGGTGTGTGAGTGTGTATGTGATTGTGCCCTGCGATGGACTGGCACCCCGTCCAGGGTGTACCCCGCCTTGTGCCCCATGCTCCCTGGGATAGGCTCCAGGTTTCCCCATGACCCTGAAGAAAGGATAAGCGGTATAGAAGATGGATGGATGGATGAATGTTAGCTGACTTACAGTTCAACAGTTCAATAATCACCTGTCTCTTTTTTGTTATATTTAGTCATGGTGACAGATGATGAATAAATTTGACATGCATGCAATAGTTGGTCAACAATACAGGTTCTGGAGATGATTTAAAGATATTAATGAAAATAAACACAACAACAACAGCAAAAAAAGGTAATGCTTTACATTACGTTTCCATTATTAAGACAGTAAGCTAATGGAAGCATTAGCAAGCAAGCACGGTCATTAAGCTGTTTTCGTTTTCCTCCGTGAGGGTTTGAACATTGGTTTATAATTTGAAGGTGTTCAATAATCAGAACCTCAATGTAAAGCATTACCAAACGTTCTTGGTAATTTGAATAATTGTATAACATTTTAAACGGCCAATTTGGCCCATTTTTGTTGAAAGGTGCCAATAATTCTGGAGTCAGCTATATGTCAGATACTCCACTGAAATGTCCTAATGAAGTTGGTGGAGGAAATTCACTCGTCTATTGATTTGTTACGTGTTGGTTATTGTGTGCATGCGAATGTGTACATAGTTTTGGGACACAGTATGAAATATCAGATTGTTTTACCGTTGTCTTGATGCCTATGTTTTTTTTTTTTTTTCAACAGAAAACCCGCTGACATACTCAGACAGCAGTAAAGATCCCACCTTGGTCTCTGATCCACATGCTGAAGTGTCTCTGCCTCATTCGGACTCTGGTCTCGGGGACGAGCCTGCGTCCTGCATGTTTAACGGAGCCGAACTGGAACCCGGCTCCAGAGGACCGGACGGCCTGCGTGGGATCCTCTGCACCCTCTCACCAGAGGCTAAAGTCCAGGAGAACCTGGCTGAAGCGGATCTCCTTAAGCCTGCTGCCTCCATCTCTAGCATCAGCCAATCCAACAAGGGCATCAACGTCAAGGAGATCCTCAAGAGTCTGGTAGCAGCTCCTCTGGATGCCAGTGAGAGCAGCCCTGAACCGACAACATATCCTGAAAACCAGGTGTTAAAGAGGGAGACGCAGACCATGATGCCCATGCAGTTCCACTCATTTGACAGGTACAGAACTTGGGTTCAGTCGGCTTGAGATGTAATGAGTGTGAAGGCCATAGCATATGAGTTACGTCATTTTCATACTCATCAAAACCATTCGGTGAGCTCTGGTGTCCTGTGGATGGGGGCGGAGTCATCCCGGAAGAGACCACGCCCATCAGGATAGAAATGTTTCATTGTAGGATAAAGGTGATCAGTCAGGAGAACCGCAGTATTGATTTGCAGTGTCTCAAGAATGTCAGAAATGTCATGATCTCTATTTGTCTTTTCATGTTGCTCAGTCTTCATTCTGTGTGTAATAGATTTCATTGGTTAACAGTTACATTCAGATCTCCAGCCAGACAGACAGACAGACAGACAGACAGACAGCACTATTTTACTACAGACCGCTAGACAGCCGAGTTCAGATAGATACCATTATTTGGAGTGTTTAGTCAGACACCAGTGTTAATAAAAGATTTCACACCAGTTCTGTGATTTTACGACTGCACCATGCTTTCATGGCTGCCCATAAGCTGAAATAACCTCATAACCCGAGAAAAGAAAGTTTGTCTCGACTTATATGTTTATATGTTGTAACTCGTATTTTTCAGTTAAGAAAAAAAATTTTTTTGCCGAAGTTTTATTTAAAATAATAATAATAAAAGGAGAAAACCTGAAAATGTGATTTAATATATATATTATTTATTATATTCCTGAAAATGAACTATTTCTCTATTGTAACAGAGAAAGTATATAGAGAACTTATGTCCGGCAGTTTGACCCGAGAGGTGTAATTTCTCAAGTGCAATATTGCGTTGCTTTAAAATCAAAAGTATATTGGAATATTGAGTAATAAAATTCTGGGGAAAAAATAAAAATTATTTCAAAAATATTTACAATAAAATATTATTGAAATAAATATTAGTACATATTTATTATTATTATTATTACTACTACTTTTTATTTTTTATTATGATGTCCTGCCATACATTATAAAGTAGCTCTCAGGTCAAAATGCTGAACATAAACTTGTATACAGTAAGTTTAATAATAAAAAAAAAAAAATTAATGAATAAAAAAATCATATAGTTGCTTTACTGTGCAAAAATCTTCGGTACATGCAAAAGAAGTTTACTAGAAAGTTCAGTAAACAGTAATAAACTGACCAAAGTACACTTGGTGTGAAAATCCTTTCCTTTTTATTGATTTTTTTTAAAGAAGGAGTAGTCTCGGGTATAATTCGCGGCTGGTGATTGGTAAATTGGCTGGTAAGGTTTACTGAGCAAAATACAGCAGCCTTCATTATGTTTTTATCTAAAAAAAAAAAAAAAGATCTGCTACATAATATGTTCCTTTCTTCACTGGCACACAAACATTCTTCATGCAGTTCATTTTTTGTTGGAAACGTTCTGTTTGGGTTGGGGGAGGTTGGAGGGGGGGGGGCATGGTGGCTTAGTGGTTAGCACGTTTGTCTCGCACCTCTGGGGTTGGGGGCTTGAATCCCGTCTCCGCCCTGTGCGTGAAGCCTTCTCGTGGAGCTGTTCTCCCCACGCTGCCGGGGTTTCGGGTTCTCCGGTTTCCTCCCCCAGTTCGTTCATACACATGCGTTGTAGGCTGATCGCTATTTCCAAATTGTCCGTAGTGTGTGAATGTGTGTGCGATTGTGATTTGCGATGGGTTAGTAGTCTGTCCAGGGTGTCCCCTACCTCATGCCCCGAGATCCCTGGGATAGGCTCCAGGTTCCCCGCGACCCTGTGTAGGATAAGCGGTATGGAAAATGGATGGATGGATGGATGGATGTACTGTTTGGAAATCTATAACAACATTTGTACTAAAAGAATAGGGTGCCTAAGACTGTTTTACTTTTAGTGAAAATCTGAACAAAACAGGCTTCCTGAAAGCAGTGCTACTCACATAAAGATGATTATTAAATATTAGAGCAAGTCTGTTTCTTGAGCTTAAGTCAAGTCAAGTCAAGTGGGTTTTTATTGTCACTCTTCTACATAGCTTGAATACATTGGAACGAAATGGCGTTTCTTTTGGACCATGGCGCAACACCGAACAGTACGCAAGACTACATAAAGTGCAAATACACAACAGTGTGAGACGAGTGCAAAACAATAAATAGACAGGACAAAACAATAAATACACAGGACAAAACAATAGATAAGCAGGACAAAACAATAGATACACAGGAAAAAACAATAGATACACAGGACAAAACAACAGATACACAGGACAAAACAATAGGTACACAGGACAAAACAATAAATACACAGTACAAAACAATAGGTACACAGGAAAAAACAATAGATACACAGGACAGTAAATACACAGGACCAAACAATAGATACACAGGACAAAACAATAGATACACAGGACAAAACTATAGATACACAGGACAAAACAATAGGTACACAGGACAAAACAATAAATACACAGGACCAAACAATAGATACACAGGACAAAACTATAGATACACAGGACAAAACTATAGATACACAGGACAAAAAATAAATACACAGGACAAAACAGTAGATACACAGGACAGTAAATACACAGGACAATACAATAGATACACAGGACAATACAGTAGATACACAGGACAATACAATAGATACACAGGACAATACAATAGATACACAGGACAATACAGTAGATACACAGGACAATACAATAGATACACAGGACAATACAATAGATACACAGGACAATACAATAGATAAACAGGACAAAACAATAGATAAACAGGACAATACAATAGATAAACAGGACAATACAATAGATACACAGGACAATACAGTAGATACACAGGACAATACAATATATAAACAGGACAAAACAATAGATAAACAGGACAAAACAATAGATACACAGGACAGTAAATACACAGGACAATACAATAGATACACAGGACAAAACAATAGATAAACAGGACAAAACAATAGATACACAGGACAAAACAATAGATAAACAGGACAATACAATAGATACACAGGACAGTAAATACACAGGACAATACAATAGATACACAGGACAAAACAATAGATAAACAGGACAAAACAATAGATACACAGGACAAAACAATAGATAAACAGGACAATACAATAGATACACAGGACAGTAAATACACAGGACAATACAATAGATACACAGGACAAAACAATAGATAAACAGGACAAAACAATATATACACAGGACAAAACAATAGATACACAGGACAAAACAATAGATACACAGGACAAAACAATAGATACACAGGACAAAACAATAGATACACAGGACAGTAAATACACAGGATTCACAGGACATGGACTGTAACTGTAAACATGGCCTGCAGCTATTTTGTAAGTTTAATTGTAAGTTTGCGATGCTTTTGGGAAGCTGGACTCAAAAGGGTTAAAAATTTGCTGAACTAAAGTGCACTGCTTGGAATAAACTCAGATGAACTTTGTGGTCCGGCACTGTAGCCATGCTCAACATCAACAATATTCCTCTCAACTAGACGACAGCTAATATTTAAGCATTAGCATTACTGTCAAAAGCGCTAACCTGTATTTTCATCTGATTCATTTCTTCCTCGTATCATTAATGTTACATAAGGCCAACTGATATGAATGATTTCAGCACTGTCTCTGTAAAGTATGAGGACCTCTCTCTCTCTCTCTCTCTCTCTCTCTCTCTCTCTCTCTCTGACTGCGTGATAACTTTCTGACATAACAACAGAGTGCAATGCATATTAGTCAGCCCGTGATAAATACCTGGATTATTCCTTTCCAGATGCGAGCACCATAATGATTTTTCGTTTGTAAGCAAGCCGTAAGTCACGTCAGTCCTGTGCGCTGCCTATCACTAAGAATTTCTGTGTTTGAAAAGGTCTTTGGATTGCAGTTGAGCGTCTTGGGTGCGTGTTTACATTCCGGGCTCAGATAAGATCTCCGAGTTATCCGTCTCCATTTCAAGAGGGGGAAACATTCATCCTCGGCTAATCCCAGTGTAGTGTTTAAGCCCTGCTGCCGAACTGATACACACACCGAGTGCTTGCCTTCTGCCCTAAATCAAGCTAGTGTTAGTTCTCTAATCTTTCACATCATACTGAAATATTAATAAAACATTTTGTTTGGCAAGAAATGCCACTGATAATGTAAGCGTTTTGATGTTTTCGATCAGATGGTCATATCTTAAGCAGTCAAACGATAACACTCCTTAAATCTGCGTTCAAACGTGTACGAAGTAGAACACTTTTTTTTGGCGGGAAATAATCAGCGATCACTGATAGGGTGAATAAAACCCGAGCGATCTGCAAGGGATTACTGATTTAAACTGGAAACGTGTACATTTTGAAAAGATTAAATACTACTCGATAATAAGTATTAAACGTCTCAAATGGAGTATGGTGCAGTTTTTTTTTTTCTTTTTCTTGCTTTGACTCCATCGGTAGATTATACTGTGAATATTAAACAGTAGTCTTGCAATGCACAGTGTATTCAGTTAGAAAGAAACCACTTGGCAATGTGCCGTAATCGAAAAATAATCAGCGACGGGCGGACGTGAACATGTCCCGAAACGTTTTAATCTTCTTATACCGCAGCAGTTTGATATAAGTATGCCACGTCAGACTTTTTTATCCGTTTATAGTTGCATTTAATGTTGACGCATTTAACAGATTACGTCCTGCTATCGTTTATGTTATAGCAGCTAGAAACTCTAATCTTTTCTGGCGTGAAGTTGATCAATACAAGTTATTAAATAAATAAATAAATAAGTAAATAAAAAGTTACCGAGAAACCACAAAGTACGATCTCCTGTCCTGAATTTTCCTGAAGTTACAGCTTTTTCTCAGACTGTTGCAAAGCACTGACACTGGAGACTCCTTTCATAAATGCTGATCAGATGACCGTCCATATATCTTCTATACCGCTTTATCCTTTTCAGGGTCACGGGGGAACCTGGAGCCTATCCCAGGGAGCATGGGGCACGAGGCGGGGTACACCCTGGATAGGGTGCCAATCCATCGCAGGGCACAATCACATACACACTCACATTCATACACTACGGACACTTTAGACACGCCAATCAGCCTACCATGCATGTCTTTGGACTGGGGGAGGAAACCGGAGTACCCGGAGGAAACCCCCGCAGCACGGGGAGAACATGCAAACTCCGCACACACAGGGCCACGGTGGGAATCGAACCCCCGACCCTGGAGGTGTGAGGCGAACGTGCTCACCACTAGTTAGTTATTAGTTTTAGATTATGTAGATTGTCTGCCATAGAAATCCCCATATACTATAAGCTATACAGAATGTCCTAAACGTCTCCGTGCACAGGGGAAATTAACACTTTTTAGCAAAATCTCTATATAAATCTATATATATATATACATATATATATTTCAGACAGCCTTTAAGAACGCCTTTGACATAAAAGGACGTATTGAATAAGAAGGACGTTCTCGTGGCTGGATCGGGAAGCCGTCGTAAAGTTGCGAAGGACTTTAACAGGAAACATGGCGAGCACATCATATCGCACGAAGCGGTCGCCGAAATTATTAACAAATCCAAAAAGACTGGACGTGTTGCGGACCGACCGAGAAGCGGACGTACGAGCATCCACTGACGGAAGACTCAGCCGACGTTGTCCTGGCGCACACAGTGCCTTATGTACGGAGACTTTTGGAACACGCTGTAGAAATAATGACGAGTGCATTAATATAAACCGACAGCAAAAGAACTCACGTCAAAGCGGCTGTTATAGAAAAGTGATGAACACGTTCAGACCAATCATATCTGAGAATTCAACAGTTCTGTGCTATAATGTCTAATATAAGATATTATCGGTTGCTATAGGACCACATAGTGGAAACTTTCCTTTTTTCCTCACTCAGACTCGTATAAAACCGTAAAAAATAAAAAAAACAAAAACTCCAGAGACTGCTGTTAGACGTCTTTTCCATTCCAAGGTTTCACAAAATTCCATAACTATAGCATAGCATCTGAGATAACACGTTAACCCACAACGCTATTTCGGAGTTAAAGTGACTGTCAATAGTCCATGCTTTAGTACTATTGCACTGTTCCAGATTACTCAGCGATTGTGTGTGGCTTTCATGATCTTGTTGGATCTTCCTAAAATCATTTACATTTTGCCATCTTTTTTTGGGATTGCGATTCAATTTTGTCAAGCACTGAGGTGAGAACGTGCCTGGCGTAACACCGGTCTGATTACAAACCAGGCTGAAGGTTACAGATGAGGTGTGTCTGCTGAATAGCAAAGGTGCAGAGTGTGTATTATGTGTGTGCGTGGGGGGGTGTTCGAGAAGGTCTCCAGGGTGTTGATGGCAGATTAAACGGAAGGGGTCCGGCGTGTCCCTCGGCTCTCCCCTGCTGTCTCGCTCAGCCCTCAGTCCCTTAATGAAGGCTGACAGGATGAAATGAGTCGCCGCAGCAAAGTGTATTATTTTTGAAATGCTTTCACACGGGCTGTCGTACGTGGCCGCGATGTACTACTCAGGCCCTGCACGCTTTAATGTCATCCGCCGCGGCCCAAATTGCTGTGTCTAATTGTTTGCCACCTGCCACTGAAATGAGCTGCCAGCCGCCGACAGGCCTCTTCGATTGTCTGTCAGAAACACAATAGATCTGGAGTGACAACATCAAAAAAAAAAAGAAAGGGGGGGGGGAAAGCCTTCAAATGCGGCAGAGCGGATGGGGGCGGCTCAGTGTCTTTCTGGAACTTTCCTGAAGGTGCATTTTTCAATTAGTCTTCAATACCCTGGAAGCAGGAGTTGCAGCTGGGGCTTGGAGCATGACAAATCCAAATCAAAGCCAAGCTCCGAGCTCTTCCCTGATTGGAGATTAAATCAATGCGCAGTGTATTGATGCATTATTCAAATAGGCCACAATTATGCCCCAGTACTAATTTATATCTCATCAAGTTTAAAAAAAAAAAAAAAAAATTAAATAAATAAATAAAGGGGAGAAAAAAAAAGAATTTGATTTGCGACTGGAAAATTGTCGTAGCGTTTGTATTAAACGAACGGAAACACACCGACGTCGACTCGGAGGTTGATGAATTAATATTCATCCAGAGATTAATCCTTGCTTTATTCAAAGCAACTCAATTAAGAAAATCCTATTAATAATATATGTGTTGGGTCAAATACATCATTCATGAGCGCTTAGCTAATGGATAATTCATGAAAACGTGTACATATTTTATTACACCGCTCCAATATTATCAGCCCCGGCTGTCAAGGACCTGCTGGAAGCCGTGGACGTAGAATAAACAGGGGATGCGTTAGGGGAAATAAATCACAGCTTTTGTGTTGCCGGGTTGCAAAACACAGATATCCGAACGTTGAAAATATTATGGACGATGAGGAGCGTTAAGAGGAAAGCCGTCAGACGTTTCAGTCGGAGACGGAGGAAAAGAATTTTACATTTGTTTTAGATTTGGAACGCAAAACTGCGATAAATAGTGCGTTTTCACATGTTTTGACAAGACTTACGCATGTAGCCCGTCTTAAGTTCTCGGTTTGTTTCCCTGAAGCGGGCCGTACCATAATAATGTTCTGATTTATTTATATCGTGTGAATTATTTAGTGCGATACTTAAATAACTCTGTACGTAGCATGCAGTACGTGACAGACCGTCGGTGTCATGGTCATGGTTAAAACAAGACACATGAGGATGTATAATGGAAAAACAGAGCAAATGTCATTTGTGTGTGTGTGTGTGTGTGTGTGTGTGTGTGTGTGTGTGTCTGCTCTCTGTACACTGTCTATTCTGTTAACAAACACAGTCGGAGGTTTTTGACTCGGACACACACACATCTGGCGTTGAGGGTGAGAAGTTCGGTCGGACCTGTGCTGCATCACACAGACACACAAACGAGCAAACACCGGCAATACACACCACATACTTACCTGTGAAGCTGAAGATAATCCCATCATGGGTCATATCTGGGTCAAGAGTGTAGCGCTAACTCATGACCGTCTGCTATCCGGGCCTCGTGAGAGCCATGTGATTTCCGTTTAAACATTTGAAGAGGAGGAATTATGGACACATTTTTGTGTCATTTAAGCGAATTAAATGCGGTTTAGTTTTACATTTCTTTAATAAGTTAAGCTGTTTAGTGTCTATATTTAGAGACGGTCAATTTAATATGATCTGCTGATGCAAAGATGGCTGTTTTTGTATTTCGAACATCAGCGCATGGGAACATGATGGGAGAGTTTAGCCGTAGCATTTATTTATTTATTTTTTTCCGCTTTCTGAGCACTTGCGACGCTAAGCTAACGTAGCAGGCCGACCAAATGCAAACAAAATACGCTTGGGGTATGATGCGTAGGCCTGACGTGTCAGAGGGATTTGTGGGTACTTTTTTTTGGATTTCGCATTTCTGTGTCAACGTTTTCTTCTGTAGGAAAAGCACAGGTTAAATTTTTGCTGTCTGTCAGCGTTTCATAATTTCTTTAATATTTTCTTTTCGTATTATTTGCTTATTTAGGTCGAGGTATGCATAGTTAATATACTGCATACCTCATTATTATGTGCACCATTTGATTGGGCTGCAGACTGGACATATATAACAACTGTACAAAATAAACGTATACACACAGGCACTCAATAATCAGGTAATTACAATGTAAGTATATGTAAATATAAGTCTATAATGATATACTATAATGAAAATTAATTTTAAAGATATATTACATCCCCATACATACAACTCCAAGAACTGAAGTTACAAAATATGCATACTTATAATATACAACCTACCTGAAAATATACAGTTTAATATATATATATATACATATATATATATATATATATATATATATATATATATATATATATATATATATATATATATATATATACTGGATTTCCAGGACATATTTTTTTTGCATACGGTTGCATAATACCCACTTATATACCTAAGATTCATAAAAAAATTAGTTTTTTTATTCACTGACTAAAGAAACCGGCTTAGTGACGAGCATTTTCAGCTGAAATACCCAGATTTGTATACTTTGCATAACATTTACAGCTACATTTTTGTTCTCTAATTTTAATATAAATGTACCTCAGAATACCTTGTACCTCAATAAGGTTTGTACGGCCCAACCGATGTACTTGAAAGGAACTTTAAAAGTGTATTACACCCTCAATCTTGACTAAATAATGATATAATAGTCGTACATTTTAAGACGCCACCTGAGTGACAAATGTTCGTACCTGAAATACACTCTGAAATGCACAAATTTGACTCATTTCTGAGTGGAATTTACTGATATTTACTGATATAGTTTTATTCCCCAAAGTCTAACCGGTGTAAATGCCAAATTATGTTCCTAAGATTAATTTTAAACCTACGTTGCTAAATATCCAGTGTGTAAAAGTATAAAAGATATAAGACATCGCCCAATCATTTGGATCTGAAAAAAAAAAAACAGTTATACATTCACAGGTATGTTATTGTTCTCTAAGATTTAATATAAATGTTTCTTGGAATACTTCATACCTCAATAAAGTCCATAAGGCTGAACTGATGTACTTAAAAGGAATTTTAAAGGTGTATCACACCTTCAGCATACAAGTGTTTATACCTGAAATGTATAGTTTAGTACTTTTTGTGGGGGATTTGAAGGTATATCTTTGTTCCTTAAAGTACAATATAGAAATTTCATTATAAAGGTGCATAAGGCCCAGTTATATACCCAAGATTACTTTAAACATACATTACATATGTAACATTCACTAACTAAAAGTATAAAATGTGTACAAGTCAGCACCCTAGTGACGAGCATTTATAATTGAATATACACAGTTTTGTGTCTTTGATGTATGGCCCTGTACAGTATGTAAAATGAAGTTTAAAGGTGTATTACAACATAAACAACATAACTACCGGCTAACTAATTATATAAGAGACTATCATACTGATTTTAACTGAAATAAAGATGTTTGTGTATTTTGTCTGGGATTTATTCAGTGCCAAAATTTTGCATCATATGTGTTTATATATACAGCCCCAATTCCAAAAAAGTCGGGACACTACTGTGTGAAATATAAATACATGTAAATAAATGCAATTATTTGCAAATCTCACGAACCCGTAGGTTATTCACAATAAAACATAGAAAACAAATCAAATGTTTCAACTGAGGAAATGTACTGTTTTAAGGAGAAAAAAAATAAGGTAATTTAGAATTTGATGGCCTCAACACATCTCCAAAAAGGTGGGACGGGGACAAGAAAAGGCTGGAAAAGTAAGTGTTATTAAAAAGAAACAGCTGGAGGAACATTTTGTAACTGATTAGATTAATTGGCAACAGGTCAGGAGAATGATTGGGTATAAAAAGAGTATCTTAGAGCGGCAGAGTCTCTCAGAAGTAAAGCTGGGATGGAATCTGGATGGAAACAGATGTTGCCTTGATTGTGCCTTTCCAGATGTGCAAGCTGCCTCATTCCACTGGCACTAATGCACCTCCATACCATCAGAGACGCAGGCTTTTGAACTGAGCGCTGATAAAAAGCCGGATGGTCCCTCTCCTCTTTAGTCCTCTTTAGTTTAGAAGACCATAGTGCATAGTCCATGGTTTCCGTAAAGAATTTAAAATTTGGATTCATCTGACCACAGAACAGTTTTCCACTCTGTCTCAGTCCATTTTAAATGAGCTTTGGCCCGGAGAACACGGCAGCGTTTCTGGATCATGTTCACTTATGGCTTCTTCTTTGCATGATAGAGCTTTAACCAGTGTTTGTGGATGTCACGGTGAACTGTGTTCACAGACAATGAGTTCTGGAGGTGTTTCTGATCCCATGCAGTGATTTCCATTACAGAATCAGGCCTGTTTTGAACGCAGTGCTGCCCGAGGGCCCGAAGATCACACGCATGCGATATTGATTTTCACCCTCGTCACTTGCGCACAGAGATTTCTTCAGATTCTCGTCATCTTTTGATGATATTATGTACTGTAGATGATGAGATATTCATAGTCTTCGCAATTTTACATTGAGGAACGTTATTCTAAAATCGTTCCACAAATTCCACAGACGCAGTTTTTCGCAGATTGGTGAACTTCTGCCCATCTTCACTTCTGAGAGACTCTCCAAGATCCTCTTTTTATACCCAGTCGTCTTACTGACCTGTTCCCAATCAACCTCCAGCTGTTTCTTTTTACTGACACTTACTTTTCCAGACTTTTTGGAGATGTGTTGCGGCCATCAAATTCAAAATTACCTTATTTTTTTTCCGTTAAAACAGTACATGTCCTCAGTTTAAACATTTGATATGTTTTCTATGTTCTATTGTGAATAACATATGGGTTTATGAGATTTGCAAATCATTGCATTCTGTGTGTATTTACAATTATTTACATTTTACACAGCGTCCCAACTTGGAATTGTGGTTGAGTGTGTGTGTGTGTGTGTATATATATATATATATATATATATATATATATATATATATATATATATATATATATATATATATGATTCTAAATACACACATGCTTGACTGCACCAGGGAAACAGTGCCCTGGATCTACCAGCTGTTACAGGCTGAGTTTCTCGTTTTGACATTTTGTTTGGTGTAATGTGGTTCGCCGAGGTTTAAGGGGGAAGCAGTTTAGCATTTACACACATACACACACTGATACACACATATACACACTCTATCTCTCTCACACGCACATGCGTGCATGAGGCCAGGATGTTTACTCTTCTTCCACGTCTGCTCCTGATCCTCCGGGTCTGGGCACCATCATGCGAACATCACCTGACATCTCTGTCAGTGCGCTCGGCCTGCAAACATATAAACTTCATACAAACATCCGTGACATTTACATCACAGCAAAGCGAGGAGACAAAAAGAAAGTGTCCTAAACCAAAAAATGGAACTAAATAATCCAAAGGAATTGTCAAACGGAATTATCAAAATAATCAAAATGGAACTAAATAATCAAAAGGAATTAAAAGGAAAGAATCGAACCGTATATCTGAACAAATATTAATTTAAAACAATGAATGCATAAAAATAAATAACTTCTCAGATATTAAAATGTGTAATTTGGTCAAATAGGATATGTTGTTATTACCCTTCTTGAATGTGCGATAAATACTCTGTAGGAACTTGTTTGTCCATTTCATGGCGTCAAACCTTTCTTGTATCTTGTGAAAAAGTTCTGGCACCTCTCAGTAATTTTGGAACAATTCTGACATCTTGGGATTTATTTATTTATTTATTTATTTATCAAGAGGCATATATTTTAAACCAGGATTAAATGAATTCTGCATATTGTTCCGTGAATGCAATAATTAATATTAGTTATAGATGTAGGAGTAGGAATTGTTACCCAGTTAAATCAGAATCAATCATTAAAAGCAAAACAAAAGGTACCTACATCCTAACGTGGTGTACAAGACTTAAAGGACTATTATACACACAATATTGAGATGACAGATCTAATCCTGTCCGTCCAAACCCCCCCCCCCCATTCTCCCTATCTCTCTCCATCTCTCTCTCTCTCTCCATCTCTCTCTCTCTCTCCATCTCTCTCTCTCGCTCTCTCTCTCTCTCTCTCTCTCTCTCTCTGTGTCAGGAGTGTGGTAGTCCAAGCTAAGAAGCCTCCAGCTGGCAGCATGGCAGTTAACACTGTGGTCACTTCTGGTTCCTCCATGGCAAGCTCAGGAAGCACTCCCAACATCTTCACTGCGACTTCTGCTACACCTAAAAGCATGATCAACACCACAGGTAAACAAATGGATTCATATCATTTCCTCACCTCAAAGACACACTTTTACCTGTTTACAACGTTGGTCGTTTTGTACATAATAGTCACAGTCGCACTCTGTGTCCTTACTAAGGCTCACTTTTTATTAGAATGATATAAAAATGTACATGAGCGGAATTCTTAGAGTGGAGTGATTAAGTGAGATTCAGGCTTAAAGACCATCTCTGTACACTAGAGGTCTCTGTTCACTGCTATAGTGAGCTCATCTAAAGCATCAGTACCAGCAGGGAGGAGCTAGTGTCCAATTTTACATAAAGATGTACTTAAAGATGCTCTCTGTGTTTCATTTCATGCCTAACTTAACCTGCTGCATCCATGTGAAATCCATTTTCAGTGTCAAACGACAATAGTGGAGAGACGAGTCATTAAAGTAGATATATATTTATTCGAATGAAAGAATAAAATGGTGTTCTGTGAATTAGATTTGAAATATCAATATACTGAATATGACAGAAACATGACCCAGACCCACCTTATTTTACACCTAATATATTTGAAATCACTATACTGCACTATATTATACTATAACACTCATGTATGGGTTTTATTATGGTGCCCCACATCATTCGCTGCATCATTGACTTAAGTCTGCAAAAATTGTTGAAAATAATGCTAATAATAATAATAATAATAATAATAATAATAATAATAACAATAACAATAATAATGATACTACTAATAATACTACTTCTGCTACTACTACTATTATTAATAATAATAAGAAGAAGAATTTGAAGAATAACAAAAAAGATACTTCTACCACTATTATTACTACTACTACTACTAAAAAATAATAATAATAATAATAATACTCTACTACTACTGCTACTATTACTACTAATAATGATACTACTACTTCTACTACTGCGAATAATAATAATAATAATAATACTCTACTACTACTGCTACTATTACTACTAATAATGATACTACTACTTCTACTACTGCGAATAATAATAATAATAATAATAATAATACTCTACTACTACTACTATTACTAATAATAATGATTGTACTATTACTACTACTACTACTAATAATAATAATAATACTCTACTACTACTACTATTACTAATAATAATGATTGTACTATTACTACTACTACTACTAATAATAATAATAATACTCTACTACTACTACTACTACTACTAATACTCTACTACTACTACTACTAATAATAATAATACTCTACTACTACTGCTACTATTACTACTAATAATGATACTACTACTTCTACTACTGTGAATAATAATAATAATAATAATAATAATAATAATAATACTCTACTACTACTACTATTACTAATAATAATGATTGTACTATTACTACTACTACTACTAATAATAATAATAATACTCTACTACTACTACTATTACTACTACTACTACTAATAATAATACTCTACTACTACTACTACTACTAATAATAATACTCTACTACTACTACTACTACTACTACTACTACTACTAATAATAATAATACTCTACTACTACTACTACTACTACTACTAATAATACTCTACTAGTACTACTACTACTACTAATAATAATACTCTACTACTACTACTACTACTACTACTAATAATAATACTCTACTACTACTACTACTACTAATAATAATAATACTCTACTAGTACTACTACTACTACTACTAATAATAATACTCTACTACTACTACTAATAATAATAATACTCTACTACTACTACTACTACTAATAATAATAATACTCTACTAGTACTACTACTACTACTAATAATAATAATACTCTACTACTACTACTACTACTACTACTACTAATAATAATAATACTCTACTACTACTACTACTACTACTACTACTACTACTGCTGCTACTACTACTACTAATACTTCTACTACTGCGAATAATAATAATAATAATAATAATACTCTACTAGTACTACTACTACTACTAATAATAATAATACTCTACTACTACTACTACTACTACTACTACTACTAATAATAATACTCTACTACTACTACTACTACTACTACTACTACTACTGCTGCTACTACTACTACTAATACTTCTACTACTGCGAATAATAATAATAATAATAATAATAATACTCTACTACTACTACTATTACTAATAATAATGATTGTACTATTACTACTACTACTACTAATAATAATAATACTCTACTACTACTACTACTAATAATACTCTACTAGTACTACTACTACTACTACTAATAATAATACTCTACTAGTACTACTACTACTACTAATAATAATAATACTCTACTAGTACTACTACTACTACTACTACTAATAATAATAATACTCTACTACTACTACTACTACTACTGCTGCTACTACTACTACTACTACTTCTACTACTACTACTACTAATAATCATAATAATGATTGTACTATTACTACTACTACTAATAATAATACTTCTACTACTACAACTACTATTAGTAATAATAATGATACTACTACTCCTACTACTACTATTACTACTACTACTAATAATAATACAAATAATAATACTGATAATTATAAAATTGCTGTAGCAAAATTGCTAAACATCCAGCGAAGCTCAAAGGCCTCAATGCAGATTAAAGCCAGGGCAAATGGATAGAAAATCAATAACAACCTTATCTAACAATATTTTCCACATTAATTATCACCAAATATTTCCTTCATCATTAATAACCTGTAAGTACAGTACTATTTTATTAAATAACAAAGTAAATTAACGTTATATTGTGTTTGGTTAAATATTAATGAAATACCCCAGTGTTAAGTCTTTATTCAACCCCTGACTAAAAATAATTCCACATAAATTCACAAAAATGTAATTCTCCAGGTTTAAATATTAAAAAAACCCTGCTTTTCAGCAAGCTGAAAGGTGTTGTTACGGTGTTGTTCATATTGCTCATTGTGAGATTCGGGTTACGCATTGAGGCTTTGAACGTTGGTTAATGCAGAAGTTGAGTATTTGGATTCTTCTTCTTCTTCTTCTTCTTCTTCTTTTTCTTCTTATTATTATTATAAAAAATCTCATCAATTTATACAACTTTCTTAATGTCACTGCTATTGGATGAATAGCAGCACCCCATCGTGTTTTATTCCTTCTATATCACAGTAATTTACCAGCTATTATATTTTTAATTATTAAAGAATAAACTATCCTACTTTTTTTTTTATTATCTGTTTATAGTTGCTTTTAATGTTGTGAAATGTCCATGAAACAAGTCAGTTGCTGTTATCACTTAAGTTATAGCCACTACTCTCATAGCCGCTGTTCTAAAAATAAATAAATAAATAAATAAATAAATAAATAAATAAATAAAAATCAACCCCTTCTGCCTAATCAGAGTTGAGAATTCAACAGTGCTGTGGTATGTGGTGTATTAATGCTGAAGCTGATGTTAACGAATGTGTTCAGTAATGTCAGTTAAGGGAACCTTAATGTAAAGAAGCATTAGAAAGAAGTTAATCAAGGATGATCAGCATCTCTAATTCTGTACTAAGTGTCATGAAGCTAAGTAATAACTATTAGCACCTCTATCCTAGTCATGAAGAACCTTTTGCAAGTGCTGAAAGGAACCAAATGTTAGTGAGATGAACAAAACCATTCAATAAGTGAATCCAGTCTGAGAGCAGAAACAAAAATGGCACTGAAATACAGGATGGTTCATAGTATTAATGTAACATTGTAGTCTGTGTGTGAAGTGAAGGTAATCCAGTCTGGTTTATAACTCCTTTACCACCAATCGTCTTTCTGGAGCGATTACCTTTCCATATCGCAATGCTAAGAAGATCGTGAGAAGAACTTTGCATTCATTTGGTGTCATTGCTAAATATCTAATTGCATAACAGTAAAGCACAGCCAACCTGAGGAGCTTTTACTGCCACCTAGCTACAACTGCAATTCTGAAAAAGTTGGGACAGCGTGGAAAATGCTAATAAAAACAAAAAGGAGTGATTTGTAAATGTACTTTGACTTGTATTTAAACAAAAAAAAAGTATAAAGACGAGGTATTTGATGTTTTAGCTAATCAACTGCATAGTTTTTTTTTTTTTTTTTTAAATATAAACATTTATTTTGAAATTGATGCATGAAACATATTCCAAAAAAGTTGGGACAGGGGCTATTTAGGACGAATAGCGATAAGGTGATAAGGTGAAATAAGAAGGTGATGTGAAACAGGTGAGGCGATCGTGTAATCATGGTATATAAGGAGCCTTCAAAAAAGGGCTAGTTCTTCAAGAGCAAGGACAGGTCGATGCTCGCCGATCTGCCAACAGATGTGTCAGCGAATAATCCAACACTTTGAGAACAACATTCCCCAAAGACAAATCGGGAGGATTTTGTTCATTTCACCTTCTACAGTGCACAATATAATTAAAAGATTAAAGGAATCCGGTCAAATCTTGGTGAGTAAAGGGAAAGAGCGAAAACCACTTCTGAATGCGTGTGATCTCCGATCCTTCAGACGTCACGGTCTTTAAAACCGTCACTGTCTGTAACGGAGATCCTGACATGGGCTCGGGAATACTTTGGTAAACCTTTGTCAGTCGACACCGTTCGCCGCTGCATCCACAGATACAAGTTAAGGCTTTACTACGCAAAGCAGAAGCCGTACATCAGCACTGTCCCGAAGCTCCGCCCACTTCTCTGGGCTCGGTCTCATCTGAGACGGAGAGTAGCACAGTGGAATCGTGTTTTGTGGTCCGACGGTCCGATTTCCAATTTAAAACAGCCATCAGATTTGAAATGAGTGTATATTTTCAAAAATGAATTAAATTCACAAAGTAAAAAACATCAAATAATGTCTTAATAATGAATTGCATTTTCAAATGACACTTTTTGTTTGTTTGTTTGTTTGTTTTGCATTTTCCATTCTGCCCCAACTTTTTCGGAATTGGGGTTGTAAATTCCTCACCTCTTCCAGAAAGGCAACAAGGGAAAGTGCATGGAATCGATTTTGGATTTGACCAAAGTCTGCTCCAGGATGGATCCATGAGACGTTATGTCTCCTAACATCAACGAGGGATGCCTGTCTCTGCCAAGCCGAATGACGGCTGCGTAATAGAGTTCCCGTCCTCGGCTGTCTCGAGACGGCTCACGCTTTCAGGCGGTGACAGTCCATCCCTGTGATGTATCTATCACATGTTGGGGGCCAAAGGAGCTGCGGTGTAGATGAAGCTTTGACAGGAACAGAAATGAGAAGAATGTAGACAGTGATCAGAGCTCTCATGGGGAGGAGGTTGATAGCTGCTGTTGATGTAGTTATGCTGTTTCCTGACCAAAAATATATTGTAATATGATGCAAAGGGCAACATTATGGGTTTGGTGGCAGCATGAAGATGCGTTTGAAAGATCATTTAGTTGTCAGTGTTTTTTTTTGTTCTTGAGTGAATATGGCACTGCGTATGGAATTCCGAGGTGTTATATCACTGTTTTTATATTTACGTTTATTCAATTGGCGGACACTTTTATTCAGAGAGACTTACAAGTGAGGAATAATACAATCTGTGATAAGCTAGCCATTAAAGGAAACAACAGCAATACAACTGTTAAGTCCTTATAAGTAAGGAAACACTTGAGAGGGAAAATAATCAACAACAGGGTGGTGCTCCGTATGGCAGTTACGGTTACTGTTGTAACGTAACATGCCCAGGTGTTGTTGTTTTTTTTTTTACTCATAATGCAGCAACTCGCAAACAATTGCCATTTTTATGAACTGAATTAAAGAATGGTTTGTCGTACTTTTTATCCATTTATAGTTATATCGAATGCCCACAAAAGTTCCTGGTATCACTTACATTACAGCAGCTATAAAACTGCTGTTCCTTCACCAACCTCTATTTTATCTTTAAGACTAAAACTTAAAGTTACAGCTTTACCTTTGACTGTTACAAAGTGCTGACACTGGAGACTCCTTCCATAAATGTTAGGTAAACGTCACCTCACAGAAAAATTGGATTCGATCCACCATCCAAGTCTCTGTGTAAGCGGTTATTATAGATGGTGCTTTTGCCTCGCACCTTCGGGGTTTGGGTTTGCATGTTCTCCCTGTGCTTCGGGGGTTTCCTCCGTGTACTCTACTTTCCTCCCCCAGTCCAAACGCATGCATTGTAGGTTGATTGGCATTTCCAAACTGCCCCTAGTGTGTGAACGGGTGTGTGATCGTGCCCTGCGGTGTGTTGGTGTACCCTGCCTTGTGCCTTGAGTTCCCCGGGATAGGCTCCAGGCTCCCTGTGACCCTGTGTAGGATAAGCGGTATGGAAAATGGATGGAGGGATGGATTTACCGTACAGCTGTGCTGCTCTTTATCAGAGCTGCTGTTATAGAAAATTCCTCAACACCTTCTGACCAATCACACGAGAATTTAACACCCTACAGGTTTCTGACTGCACATGCTTCTTACATCTTTTACAGCAAAGTCACCCAGAATTAGAGTTGGAGGCCCAGGCATTAGCTTTCCCTGTAGCCTTTTACTCTCACGGAGATCCAGGGTCCTGCAACAGGGGTGCAAATCTGTTCTCCAGTTGTGCACTCGGTTGTTGGGGAGGTTTGTTGCTAACTCTCCCTTTCGCAGCTATCCATGACTGTGTCCTGCTAAGAACGGGGGTTGAAGAAGCACCCTGCCTGGATGATAATCTCAGGGTGCTCGGCTCTGCTTGTTACTCGTCCTCCCATTTCCCAGGGAAATAATTTACTCTTAGGCTTTGCACCAAGAGACTTCCAGGGAGGACTACCACTTTTAGATTTATTACCTGGTACACAGGTCTCTTGCTTCTTGGTAGTCTTGTTAGTGCTAATTAGCCATGCTTTAGCATGCTCATGTCCACTTTTTTGGGTCCATGATAAAGTACTGTCGTTCCCACATAATACATTCTCTTCCACGTTCACTTCTAACCGATGGATTTTGGTTTCCAGCACCGCAGTGTTCTTTAGACGTTTGTAGAAGTCGTCCTTGGAAAAGTGGGACATCTTGTTGCTAATTAGCGTTAGCTTGCTAATTCACGTTAGTGTATAGAGAACATTTAAAGTGTGTGTTTATCTCCTGTCTGCTAGGAGCTGCAGACCCTGCCACTTCTTCCAGCTCGTCGTCGTCCAGCTTTGTGAACGGAGCCACCAGTAAGAACCTTCCTGCGGTGCAGACGGTCGGGCCCATGCCCGAGGACACCATGGAGAACATGAGGTGAGGCAGTGTACACTCTATGGACCATACACTTAGACTTCAAGAACACAATTTATGGGCTTGTATTTTTTGCCATCTCTAATGGGCTACAGAACACTTCCGCATTGTATTTACCGCACACATTTCCAGTTCATTCACTCCAGTCGTATTTGTTTACCACGGAAACCTATAACGCTATAATGGTAACGATGTTAATAATTATCCTGAGCCGGCACTACACTATAATATGTGTAAAACGTCTGCTACAGAGATGGAAATGGTGAATTGGTCACGATGTAGGTTTGCTAACCGTCGTCTCGTGTTCAATCTATGACTGGGAAGCCGTGGAAGCTTAAAGCTATAAAGCCAACACGAAGGATAAACAGTATTGACGAATGTAAACAACGCTACTGTTCAACCTCTGTACAAAGCGGTGGGAAAAACCTGAATGCCTCATGTTTGTTAGCAAAAATCTAGCTAGCTAACTGCGATAAATGATGTACGTTTACCTCCTCGATGCATTCTCATGTAGCGGTGTTCTAGATTTACCAAACGAATATGTCATGTACGTTGATTGATCTAAAGGAACGACGTGTATATATAATACAGTATAACCCATTTAAACGTAACCAGTGCTGCTTTGTTTACTGATAAGGCTGCGAGCAGCCCTGATTGATCTGATGTCACTTGCTGAACTCGGGGTTGAGGAGACCGTCCCACCTTTCACAGTAAGAGTTCTGAGTGTAGTGGGGTATTATAAAGGTCTGATTTATAGCTGTTATTATGAAGTGGAGAAAATTGCATTGTGTTACTATGAATGCAGACTTCACTACACAGAATTAGCATCACGTAATATATATATAAAATAAAATTGATTTCACTCTGCCATTTTTTCCGACATTCTTTTGAATGTCCATTTTTGAATGAAGCGATGTGATAACATGAATTTAAAAATGACCTTATATGGTCCTTATTGATCATTTCGACATCGTCCTTTGCTGCTGTCGTCATCAACTGTTCGACGCCGTGCACAACAGCGCTTCGCTTTCACGTGTCGCTGAGAGCAGGCTAACGGTTGAGAAGCAGGAATTTGGCCAATAGTTACTGCCAGCCTTTTATAATCGACCGATCGGTGTGCGTGAAGGCGGGAATTACAGAGAGGGGTTAAAGCGATGCGAACATGTGCAGACATAATGATTAGACCATAAGCACATCATAATGAAACTAAAGACGAATCCCGGACATTTTCTCAAATGTAGATGCTTTTTTAAGGTCTGAAAAGAGGACGTTTCAGGGAACAATTTATGTTCGTTTCTACCAAAATAACCTCGTGGAAAATATATTTGCGCATGCACCAGGCGGTTGCTCACGTGAATCACGACTGGCGAGAGAGAACCAGAGCTGTAATCAAGCAGCTGTCTGTATTGTGTTATGTCAAAAGATTCATTTCTTTGGTTTTAAATGAAAAAAATATAATCCTGCTAGTATTCCTACTGTTTACGAGATGTATCTGTAATCTGATTAGCTTGTTTTTTGACGTCACTGTGACGGATTACCAGATGTTTGTATCCCGATCACGTAACGCCGTTACATGTATTCCGTTACTCCCCCAAGCCTGGTACAGAGTTACCACTTTTCTGCGTTTACACATTGCCATGTATTTTCTTCTTCTTCATTCTTTCTTTCTTTTTACTTAATGAGAAATTATGCTGATGCACTATTTTTTTCCATCACAAATCTCACCATCCTGTGCATTCGTTGTGCATGCATGCATGCGTGTGTGTGTGTGTGTGTGTGTGTGTGTGTGTGTGTGTGTGTCTTCAGGCGGTGCAAATAAAAAAGAACAATGCAGCAGCAGAACATTGCCACCAGAGGGGGACTGCGGTCAGTGCCTGAGTGTGTGAGAGTCTGTCAGTGTGTGTGTGTGTGTGTGTGTGTGTGTGTGTGTGTGTGTCATTATCTGCTTTGAGATGCTGGAGCTT